>NC_134689.1:381941533-382241533 GCF_050947455.1 Rhinoderma darwinii | reverse complement strand
CAGTGTATAGGACGCAGTCTCCAGTGTATATATATCATTTATATAATAGGACTGTTCTCCGGTCTGTATATCAGTGTATAGGACGCAGTCTCCGGTGTATATATATCATTTATATAATAGGACTGTTCTCCGGTCTGTATATCAGTGTATAGGACGCAGTCTCCGGTGTATATATATCATTTATATAATAGGACTGTTCTCCAGTCTTTATATCAGTGTATAGGACGCAGTCTCCAGTGTATATATATAATTTATATAATAGGACTGTTCTCCGGTCTGTATATCAGTGTATAGGACGCAGTCTCCGGTGTATATATATCATTTATATAATAGGACTGTTCTCCGGTCTGTATATCAGTGTATAGGACACAGTCTCCAGTGTATATATATCATTTATATAATAGGACTGTTCTCCGGTCTGTATATCAGTGTATAGGACGCAGTCTCCGGTGTATATATATCATTTATATAATAGGACTGTTCTCCGGTCTGTATATCAGTGTATAGGACGCAGTCTCCGGTGTATATATATCATTTATATAATAGGACTGTTCTCCGGTCTGTATATCAGTGTATAGGACGCAGTCTCCGGTATATATATATCATTTATATAATAGGACTGTTCTCTGGTCTGTATATCAGTGTATAGGACACAGTCTCCGGTGTGTATATATCATTTATATAATAGGACTGTTCTCCGGTCTGTATATCAGTGTATAGGACACAGTCTCCGGTGTATATATATCATTTATATAATAGGACTGTTCTCCGGTCTGTATATCAGTGTATAGGACACAGTCTCCGGTGTATATATATCATTTATATAATAGGACTGTTCTCTGGTCTGTATATTAGTGTATAGGACGCAGTCTCCGGTGTATATATATCATTTATATAATAGGACTGTTTTCCGGTCTGTATATCAGTGTATAGGACGCAGTCTCCAGTGTATATATATCATTTATATAATAGGACTGTTCTCCGGTCTGTATATCAGTGTATAGGACACAGTCTCCGGTGTATATATATCATTTATATAATAGGACTGTTCTCCGGTCTGTATATCAGTGTATAGGACGCAGTCTCCAGTGTATATATATCATTTATATAATAGGACAGTTCTCTGGTCTGTATATCAGTGTATAGGACGCAGTCTCCGGTGTATATATATCATTTATATAATAGGACTGTTCTCCGGTCTGTATATCAGTGTATAGGACGCAGTCTCCAGTGTATATATATCATTTATATAATAGGACTGTTCTCCGGTCTGTATATCCGTGTATAGGACACAGTCTCCAGTGTATATATATCATTTATATAATAGGACTGTTCTCTGGTCTGTATATCAGTGTATAGGACCCAGTCTCCGGTGTATATATATCATTTATATAATAGGACTGTTCTCCGGTCTGTATATCAGTGTATAGGACACAGTCTCCGGTGTATATATATCATTTATATAATAGGACTGTTCTCCGGTCTGTATCTCAGTGTATAGCCTATATCTTATTATGTCATTTCAGGACCTTCAACTGGTGGAGCTATTGCAAAGGCTATTGGATTCCCCTGGTTGATGGTGATCATTGGAATATTGAACATTGTCTATGCTCCTCTCTGTTTCTTTCTTCGAAGCCCGCCAGCCAGAGAAGAAAAAATAGTGAGCAATTTTACATTTTTAAAAATGATACAAAGCATACAGGTCATATCACTTGACCAAATACGCCTTCTTTATCTATGACTATTTCTATAGATTTTTATAGAATTTAATCCTAAATTCATGAAATTCGAAACATGAGTCAAGTAATTACCAACATGTAGCCTTGAAATCAGTACAATCCATGTTGACCACTGAAGCCTAAAGACAGCTATAAGTGTAAAGATGCCTTGGGTTACAGAGACAAGTCTAGACTAACATCCTTAAAGGGGATGTCTAGTTTAGAGAACCCATTTTTTAATACCTTACTAGAGACTTCGTAGTTAAGAGGATCCATCACCTATCCTGACATGTCTGTTTTAGTAAATACTTGTAGTTCCCATGAAATAACACGTTGTCTTAGAACTTTGTATTGTGTGTCGTTCCTCTGTTACTCCTCCTGGAAATATATGAATATATTTACAACTGGGTGTTAACAGTTGGAGGTGTCTTCCCACACAGACTGACACTGTAAAATCAGTGCTCAGATTGTGTAGGGACACAATCTTTTGACAAGGGGAATAGTAGCACTCAGTTGATAGGGATTGTTTGAAGATTGTTTGGGATAGCCCATCCGGAACTTCATAAATATGCAGCTAGGCAGGGGATGGTATAACATAATAAACTATCAGATACTCACCACCTAAATGCCCCACCTGCTGCAGCGCTGAGGCCCCGTTCTCTACCGCTCCGATCCCAGTAGCTCCAGCAGTGATCATGTGCCGTTCATTGATCACGTGACCTGCTGCAGGAGCTTCCGGGTTCGGAGCGGAGGAGAATGGTGCCTCAGCACTGGACGGGTGGGGGCACTTCAAGTGGTGAGTATCTGAATAGTTTATTACTTTATACCATCCCTTGCCCTGCTGCAGATTTTTAAAAGTCCTTCATAGCCCCTTTAAACAATCTCTATCCAACTGTTCTATTAGGGCATATGGATGTAATAGAGGTGGGGGCACTCTGCAAAGAACAGCTCCTCCTATGGAGGAACCAAGGCGTCCATGCATTACAAAGATGGCCTAGTAATTTCAATGGGTGGCCTGTGATGTGACGGTGCCAGAAAATTCCCCTGGCGATAATCGGGAACCTTTCATAAAACAAGGGGTTGTCGAAAGTCGATAACAACTTTAAAACACCATGAAAGACATTTAGGAGACTGGGTTTTTGAGGATTAATTTATAAAGCATGTGAAAACCTTTCTACTAACAACTTTCAGGCAGCCTATACCAGGTAGAACCAGATAAATTGCAGATGCCATAGTTTATTAACTTTGCAACATTTCAGGTTCCAGTGAGCATGCGCCTACATATAGAACTTGCACCAAATCGTACATCCATGAGCCAATCACATCCAGTAAATTCTGCGCCATTTCGGATGGCAGAAAACTGTCTCCAAAAAAATACATTATTTTAATATATGTTCCTATAAGAAGAAGGGAGCAGGAAACCGTTTTGTCTATACTAGTCCTTCTTAATGAATTAGAATATCATCAAAAAGTTTATATATTTCAGGAATTCAATTCAAAAAGTGAAACTCCTATATTATATAGATTCATTACACACAGAGTGATCTATTTCCAGTATTTTTTCTTTTAATGTTGATGATTATGGTAACAGGTAATGAAAACCCAAAATTTAGGGTCTCAGAAAATTTTAATATTATATAAGCCCAATTTCAAAAATAATTTAATACCGAAATGTTGGCCTACTGAAAAGTATGTCCAGTATATGCGCTCAATACTTGGTCGGGGCTCCTTTTACATGAATTACTGCATCAATGCGGCGTGGCATGGAGTCGATCAGCCTGTAGCACTGCTGAGGTGTTATGGAAGCCCAGGTTGCTTTGATAGCGGCCTTCAGCTCGTCTACATTGTTGGGTCTGTTGTCTCTCATCTTCCTCTTGACAATATCCCATAGATCATCTATGGGATGCAGGTCAGGCAAGTTTGCTGGCCAATCAAGCGCTGTGATACTGTGGTTATTACACCAGGTATTGGTACTTTTGATAGTGTGGGAAGGTGCCAAGTCCTGCTGGAAAATGAAATCAGCATCTCCATAAAGCTTGTCAGCAGAGGGAAGCATGAAGTGCTCGAAAATTTCCTGGTAGACGCTGCGCTGACTCTGGACTTGATATAACACAGTGGACCAAAACCAGCAGATGACATGGCTCCCCAAACCACCACTGACTGTGGAAACTTCCCACTGGACTGCAAGCAACTTGGATTGATGCCTCTCCACTCTTCCTCCAGACTCTGGGAACTTGATTTCCAAATGAAATGCAAAATTTACTTTCATCTGAAAACAGGACTTTGGACCACTGAGCAACAGGCCAGTCCTTTTTAACCTTAGCCCAGGTAAGGCGCTTCTGATGTTGTCTCTGGGTCATGAGTGGCTTGTCACAAGGAATTCGACAGGTGTAGCCCATGTCCTAGATATGTCTGTGTGTGGTGACTCCAGCCGCAGCCCACTCCTTGTGAATCTCCCCGATTCTTGAATGGCCTTTTCTTGACAATCCTTTCAAGGCTGCGGTTATCCCTGTTGCTGGTGCACCTTTTTGCTACCACATTTTTTCCTTCCTCTCAACCTTCCATTAATATGCTTGGATACAGCACTCTGTGAACAGCCAGCTTCTTCAGCAATGTGCTTTTGTGGCTTGCCCTCCTTGTGGAGGGTGTCAATGACTGTCTTCTGGACAACTGTCAAGTCAGCAGTCTTTCCCATGATTGTGTAGCCTACTGAACAAGACTGTTTGACCATTTAAAGGCTTAGGAAACCTTTGCAGGTGTTTTGTGTTGATTAGCTGAGTGTTACCCCATGAGTCTACAATCTTCAAATTTTATCCAATATTCTAATTTTCTGAGACTCAATTTTGGGTTTTCATTAACTGTTGTCACGGTGCGGGGTGTGGACCCACTGGGCCGTACCGCGTAGCGGGATAGCAGCTGGCCAAACAGGTACAATACAATGTCGATAGTCCAGAAAGGGTACGTGAGGCAATGTAGACAGTAGCGGTGATTCAGGCTTAAGATGAGGGTCCGGCAGCAGACAGACACGAGGCGGCAGTGACACAGTAGATGCAGCGGAAGACACAACTCGACTTCAACTCTAGATGGCACAGAGGCATGGTAGCACGGGGTACAGGCAGCAGGAACAGGTAACACTGGGAACTGGAAAACACTAGGAGACCATTTGCAAGACAAACTTTAGGCAACACAACAACGCTCAGGCAATGATGAAGAAGGCAGAGCCCTTTTTATAGTCCAGCAGCATTCTGGGCTAATTGCAGATTGCAACTGTACGCGCACTGGCCCATTAAGGCCGTAAACACGCGGGCGCGCATGCCCTGTGGGAGACAGTCTCTGAACTTTAAGTGAGTTTTGGCGTCTCTCAGGAGGGAGATGCCGCCGAGAGCTCACACGTCCATGGCCATCAGAGGGTAAGTCAGAATAACGGTCTGCAGCCATAGACGTTACAGCAACTTTATTTGCTGCGCACACCATACAGGAGGAGACAAAGTCCGTGACGTCTTTGGGCAGCGTGGTCCACCAGAACTGACGGGCAATTAGGTCTCGGGTCTTACGGGCACCCGCGTGACTTGCGAGCTTGGAACTGTGTCCCCAGTGAAGGATTCTTCCTCTGTCTGCCAGACGTACAAATGTCCTTCCCGGAGGAATGTCTTTAACTTGCAGAGGGTTGAAAGATATGATATAGGAAGGGTCAATGATATTCTGTGGGAGCTCCAGTGTCCTCTGTCTCAAATGACCTAGATAAGGCATCGGCCCTCACATTCTTGTCGGCAGGTCGGTAGTAGAGTTCGAACTGGAACCGATGGAAGAACAGTGACCACCTGGCTTGACCAGGATTCAGCCGTTGAGCCGTCTGAAGATAGGTGAGCTTCTTTTGGTCCGTGAAGACCAGGATTGGATGAGCTGCGCCTTCTAGTAGGTGTCTCCACTCCTGCAGAGCCAGCTTGATGGCCAGTAACTCCTGATCCCCAATCGAGTATGCGCTCTGCGGGAGAAAACAGCTTAGAGTAGTAGCCAAATACCACAGTCTTGCCTTTGGAACCTCTCTGGAACAGAAGTGCGCCAGCACCAACAGAGGAGGCATCCACCTCCAACGAAAACTGTGGGGTCACAACAGGATGATGAAGAATTGAGGCTGACGTGAAGGCGTTCTTTAAGCTCTTGAACGCGGCCTCTGCTTCTGGAGTCCACTCCTTGGCATTCATGCCCTTTTTGGTGAGGGTAGAGATGGGAGCAGTCAATGAGAAGTTGGGAATGAACAGCCGGTAGCAGTTGGTGAATCCCAGGAAGCTCTGTATGGCCCTTAAGCCTTGAGGGCGTGGCCATTCCAGGACAGCCTTTACCTTCTCAGGATCCATTTTGAGGCCCCGATTGGAGATGATATAGCCTAGGAAGGGTAGACTTTCTTTCGAACACACACTTTGGCATATAGTTGATTCTCCATTAAAACGAAGCAACACTTGGCGGACATGTCTCTGATGAGTTACAGGATCTGGGAAAAAAAACAAAATGTCATCAAGATACACCGCAACACAGACATAGAGGAGATGACGGAAAATATCATTGACGAATTCTTGAAACAGCGGGGGGGGGGGGGGTTACACAGGCCAAAGGGCATAACCAGGTATTCATAGTTTCCCATCACATGTATTAAATGCAGTCTTCCACTCATCACCCTGACGAATCCGGATTAGATTGTAGGCCCCACCGCAGGTCCGGTTTAGAAAAAAAAAATTGCCCCCCGTATGCGATCAGGTCGTCCAAGGTAGATCACGAGCAGCAAGTTCGTCTTTAATCTTGGATAACAGACCATGCCTGAAGGAAGCTACTAACGCCTCGTTGTTCCAGGACAGCTCTCCTGCAAGGGTCCGGAACTGGATGGCGTACTCGCCCACAGAGGTGTTCTCCTGGCGAAGGTTCAGCATAG
Source organism: Rhinoderma darwinii (assembly GCF_050947455.1). Lineage (NCBI taxonomy): Eukaryota > Metazoa > Chordata > Amphibia > Anura > Rhinodermatidae > Rhinoderma > Rhinoderma darwinii. The sequence goes on along the minus strand of NC_134689.1, from coordinate 382,234,888 downwards.
AGGTAGCTGCCGACGAGACTTGTCCAGGCTCCTCGAACACAGTGCGGAATAACCGCAAGAACCCCTGGAAATCTTGGGTCACTGTCGTTCCCAGATTGGATTCGCCCACGCCAGGGCCTTGCCGGCAAGTAAGGAAATAATGGAGGCGATCCTGGCTCCATCTGAAGGAAATGCTCTGGTGTGCAGGGTGAAGTGGATATGACACTGGTTAAGAAATCCCCTGCACGCGCTTGCGTCTCCATGAAAACGAGGTGGCAGTGGTGAGAACAGAGGATCAGAACCGGTGCTGCCAGGAGGTGTAGCAGGGGGATAGAGCAGGAGCAGAGAAGGAAGCAGCTAGTGCCCCTAGCTGCTGTGCCATGGTGTCTACTGCCACAAGAAGTTGATCCTGTCATGATCGCAGATCCTGCAGGTCCGCCTGCATGACTTGGGAGGGTGACAAGCCCTTGAATATACCAGTGGAGTCCATGGCCTGAGCGTACTGTCACGGCGCGGGGTGTGGACCCACTGGACCGTACAGCGTAGCGGGATAGCAGCTGGCCAAACAGGTACAATGCAATGTCTATAGTTCAGAAAGGGTACCTGAGGCAATGTAGACAGTAGCGATGGATTCAGGCTAAGATGAGGCTCCGATAGTAGACAGACACCCGGCGGGGTGCGACACACTAGCACACTAGATGCAGCGGAGGATACAACATGACTCCAACTCTTGACGGCACAGAGGCACGGTAGCATGGGATACAGGCAGCAGGAACGGGTAACACTGGGAACTGGAAAACACCTGGAGACCATTTGCAACGACAAACTTTAGGTAACACAACAATGCTTAGGCAATGATCAAGAGGGCAGAGCCCCTTTTATAGTCCAGCAGCATTCTGGGCTAATTGCAGATATTCTGCAACTGTGCGTGCACTAGCCCTTTAAGGCCGTGCGCGAGATCTACAGGAGACTGTCTCTGAACCAGGAAGTGAGTGCCGGCGTCTCTCAGGAGGGAGATGCCGCCGAGAACTCACACGTCCATGGCCGCGGCCGTCAGAGGGTAACTCAGAACGACGGTCCACGGCCATAGACGTTACAACTGTTAGCCTCAATAATAAACATTAAAAGAAAAAAAATGCTGGAAATAGATCACTCTGTGTGTACTGAATCTATATAATATAGGAGTTTCACCTTTTGAATTTAACTACTGAAATAAATTACCTTTTTGATGATATTCTAATTCATTGAGAAGGACTAGTATGTATGCATGCTTATTGACTCGTTGACCAAACAAAGTTTTCCATAACTTCCAAAGTGGCTGACTATGGTTGCATCTTCCTGTACCCTGGAGCATAAAGTACTGCTCAAACAAGTTAATGTCTTTGTGTTACGTAACATCTCTTCTATTTTCAGGCTATTCTAACCCAAGAATGCCCGATGGAAACCAAGACCTATATGACTCAGAGTAATACTCTGGATCTGCCACTCTCTGACCACAGTAGTGATGAAGACATCAGCAACTCTCAAAACAAGACCAAGAGGATCCCTCGCTGATGCATGTCCTGCAGACTGTTCCTAACCAGTGCCCTGATTCATCAGATCCTTGTAAAAAAAGGAAAACAAAACAAAAACAACCCAAAAACACTATTTGGACTGCATCATATAAGATCTGCATAACTAACAGATTATTTTAAGCCTCCATCCCTGAAACATCTTTATTTCTTCACTGGCAGATCTAGAACAGAGGCTTGTAAATCTTTCTAAACACCCGGCCCACCTGTACCATGCTGGTTCATGCCACCATGTCCATGTCTCCATTTCAATTCAGTAGGGCTGCGAAATTGTTCAGCCATCCACTCCATTGTAGGAAAGAAGGGAAGTGTTACTCATGGGCCTGTTACTCCTCTTTTTCATAACATTGCAGAGCTTGCAATGTGATCCGGTCAACATCCGCTGGGCAATCTCTCTAGATGGACCTATAGCAACTGTAGGGCTACCTCAATGGCACAAATGACCCTGCCAGGTGTCGCTAATGTTATCATCCTACGGCCAGTTATTCCCTTCCCACATTGAGGTGCCTGTGATGCTACTAACTCTCCATATATTCAGTGTTCATAGAAAAGGGCTCAAAGCCTCTTTGAGCTTGGACCCAACTCTCTACAGGTCCCATACCAGCCAAGGAGATGACTTTATGGTATGTACATCTTCCGCCTGGACCTTTATGAAACACTACTGTGACATTTCATTTAGGAGTGACACTTACCTACCGTAATTCTCCCTACTTCAGTGTTAAGGACATCATCCCTTGCACTATAGACAGAATTACAGGTGGCAGGTCAGCAATAGTCGGCACCAGTGCTACTCTCATAAGGAAGGCGATCACACTGGTCTCCACAAGAGCATGAAGATACATCGTGGTCACCTCTGTTGCTAGGCAGATGACCTGATTCTTGTCCACGGTCTAGCACGTTCATCATTATCTGATTATATATTGAAGCGCTGTATCTCCAAGAGTTTCAGTTGTGATGTATGTGGATATCATTGTGTAGGCTTTATATACATATACAATTTATTTATAAGTGCTAATGGTTAAACGGAACCTGACACTAGGTTTGAAACCACAAAACCACCAGTATTTCGTACGCAGCTGGGGTTTAGAGTTCTAAATATGCCCACGTCAAAATCGCATGTTTTGGAAATCGTTAGTAACCACCAATACGCCTTTTCACGGCGGCCACTAATGGGCTTTAGTCTGATGCATATGCCTTTTTACGGCGCTGCATCAGAATAAATCTGAGGCACCGGGAGCAGTTAAAACTCCCTGTTCTCAGCTACCAGAGGTAGCTGAGAACTTGGGGCATCGCTGCTCGAGCGGGCGGATCGAAATCCACCCGTTTAACCCCTTAGATCCCTGATCCTGAGCTCCATTTCTCACCCCAATGGCACCGTGCTATGAGATCGCCAGTGTCTTCTATGGCAGCCGGGGGCCTAATAAAGGCCCCCCAACTCTGCCTGTAGTGGATGCGTGCTAGGCCATGCCTCTGGCATGACCTAGCAGATGCCTGTCCGTTGTAAATGGACAGGCAGTAATACACTGCAATACAGAAATAATGCAGTGTATTATAAAAGAGATCGGACGATCGCATAGTGGGACTAGCAAAAAAAAGTTTAATAAAATTATTAATAAATAAATGGAAAAAAATGAAAAACCCACTTTTTCCCTTTACAAACTGCTTTATTATGGGAAAAATTTATTAAAAAAGTTATTATGTTACATATTTGGTATTGCCACGTCGGTAACAACCCCGCCTATAAAGATATTATGTTATTTAACCCGCTCGGCGAACGCTGTAAAAAATAAAATAAAAAACCATGCCAGAATTGCTGTTTTCTGTTCATCCTACCTTCAAAAAAGTGTGATAAAAAGTGATCAAAAAGTCGCAAAAAAAAGCCCTCATACAGCTACATTGGTGGAATAATAAAAAAGTTACGGGTCTTCAAATATAGAGACACAAAAACAAATAATTTTGAAAAAAAATATTGTTTTTACTGTGTAAAAGTAGTAAAACATACAAAATCTATATCAATTTGGTATCTTTGCAATCGTAACAACCCGCTGAATAAAGTTATCGTGTTATTTATACCACACGGTAAACAACGTAGATTTAGGACGCAAAAAAGAGTGGTGAAATTTCAGGTTTTTTTCTATCCCCCCCCAAAAAAAAGTTAATAAAAGTTAATCATACAGCTGCATCAGCGGCAGAATAAAAAAGTTATGGCTCTTCAAATATGGAGACACAAAAACACAATTTTGAAAAAAAAAAGTGTTTTTACTGTGTAAAAGTAGTAAAACATAAGAAAACTATATAAATTTGGTATCGCTGCAATCGTAACGACCCGCTGAATTAAATGTATTATGTTATGATAAAATGTATGGGTTTTTTTCTATTACGCCCCAAAAAGTAAATCAATAAATTCTATGTACCCCAAAATGGTGCTATTAAAAAATACAACCTGTCCCGCAAAAAACAAGACCTTATACAGCTATGTCGACGCAAAAATAAAAATGTTATAGCTCTCGGAATACGACGATGGAAAAAATAGCCTGGTCATCAAGGTTTAAAATAGGCTGGTCATTAAGAGGTTAAAGAACTTATAACTTGCCGAGATGCGTCTAGGAGATGAGTCCGGTGGCATCGGATGCATGCGCAGAGAAAGCCGGGTACAGTACACTGCACGTACACAGTGAAACCATACAAATCACGCGCAGCACACGGACCCGTTGATTTCAATGGGGCCGTTCACACATGCAGGAGTTTTCGATGCCGTGCACCCTCAAACGGTTCGATACCGTTATTTCATGTATTTCGATACTAAGCTGTGAGGCCGCACAGCTTAGCATTGTAACCCATGAATGTATGAGAACGGGAACCTCATTAGCTTTCCAAAAAGGTTTTTAAACATCTGCTTCAAAGTTCAGACAGCAAAAGATACTCTCAGATCCATCATGAGGCTGAAAATAATACACCACCTGTAAGCTTAATAGGATTTTACCTGTCTGTGTCTTTATTTAATAAAATTCCGATACTGCCTCGAAGGCTGTTGTAGTTGTCGGTCAGATTTCTGAGAAGTTTATTTTTTTTCTTGCATAGATGTTGACATTATCTCATTCCCTCTACTGGTCATCTTCTGTATTCACGTGATTGTAATAATGACGCGTCGAGGATCTGTACTACGATCGCAACACCCAAACCTCCTGAGTTTCGACTGAACAGAACTTATTTCGCTGTAGGGTGGGTTCTGAGATGACCCTAGTCTTGTTCAGTTGACTTGCTGGAAATCTGGGTATTGTGGCCATAATACAGATGCTAAAATGCACCATTTTTACAGCCGGGTGAAAGTGTCCTCATGGGTGAAAATCCAAATCGGTAAGTTATTTAAGACTCCCAAATGATTTTTATTAACTCCGTTGCAAAGGCACCACCAAAATATGTTCAGACGGATCAGGTCGTAAAGGAAGCGCCTGAACAAAATGGAGCTTATTACTTAATTGTATACTGGAATAGTCACCCGCTAGTCTATAGAACTGGTGACTGTGCATATTACAGGTGGGTCTACTGAACCCATCGTAAATACCCATAGGGTTCTATGGTGATATAAGTTCTGTTCGATAGAACCGCAACATGAACTGGTATTGCGGCCCCAATTGGGACACTAAGATGCAACATGCTATAGTAATATATAATCGTGTCACGATGTTAAAGGGTTAGTCCTATCAGGACAGCCCTAGTCCATATGACCTACTGGGCATATAGAGATGTTTTTATGTGTCGGCAGCTTCCCTGATCACCTGGAGCAGATTAACAAAAGGATTGTCTTTAATCTTTATGGGAATTGTAATAAATGAAGAAATAAACTGTTGAAACCTAAAAGAAAACTTGTGTCCAAATTTTTATAGAATATCATCTTTGCGCCAGTTGGTGTCCATAAGCAGCCATATTGGGAGTGTAGTATTATTTAAAGGGTTTTTCTACAGAATAAATGTATTACCTATCCGCAGCACTCATCTTTTTCCGTCACGCCCATAGACTTTACATGGAGTGACCGCGCACATATTCGACTGCCGCGCCACTCACCGCGGTCATTTAGTTGAGGAAGGATGGGCACTCAGGACCTTCTAGATTGGTAGGCCCCCAGTGATAATACATTTGTCACAGATATATCCCTGCCCCCATGATCAATACTGACATGTCTCCTGTGCTGAGCAGCTCCAGGTTACATACATGTGTGTGTGGGTGTTATTACCATCCGCCCCTATTATAAGCCAATGACCTCAGTCCAGTGTTCTTGCACAGATGCCATCACTATTGTTGATCACTTGCATGTTGTGTGCCATAAAACACACGTCCCATTTACTGGAAATAATGGCGAGGGTTTAAAAACACGGCATTCAGCATGAAGGATAATCTTCTCATTGGCATCATTGACTAAATAATCGTGGCCCGATGTTCACGGTTAAACATGGCGCCAAATTTCTAAAGCATCTTATGTCCTTTTTATAGTGTTGCCACATCTGCGCCCATTTTCAGCTGCTTTTAAAGGGCATTCTGCATGTATAGACTAATGCGCGAGTCTCACTGTGTTGTGCGGATCTTCTAGTTTGGCAGTGAAAGTGTTACTACCCCCCCCCCCCCCGCTGTTTGCTTTCCTTTGGATTTTGACTTGACAATAGGCAGACAAATATTAGATTAAGAGCTGTGTGACGAATCCATTGCTGGCAGGCAGCGTCCATTGTCTCTGGTACAGCCATATATCACCTGCATAGGGGTAATGAGTGACAATACCCGTCAGCTGCCACACCTCGCTGGGCATGGAGGAAGTAGGGACACCTCACTAGATTTACAATGGCTAACATTCGGCTTACACGTATCACTAATTCAATCTATTTTGTAAGAACATATACAGAGGGACCAGTCCCGGTATACGTCATATGCCATAAATGTCTAAGATGGAGATAACCCTTTAATTTTGTGTCTAAAATGACTCCTGGCTTCTCTTCCCTTCTACCTAGGTTAGCGCTTCCTGGCAGCCAATCACCGGATATATCCCTCACTCTCCCTTTTGTTTGCAGCTGTGAAGCTAAGGGATGTGTGCCCTTCTAAGTTGCATCTAGTCCTTGTTATAGGGGTTGTCCGGGTACGCGGTGGTTTTTCATACTGATGACCGATTCACAGGATCGGTCATCCGTATATGATCGGTGTGGGTTCGACACCTGGACCCTGCACCGACCAGCTGTTGCGGCTGCCTCCGGATGTTACGCAGCGGTCGGTGTCGGAAGCAGATGGCTGCATCACTGTATAGCGGCCGTGCTGCAACTCTGCTTCTATTCAAGTGGATAAAAGCAGTGCTGCAGTAACCCAGCACTACAGTGTACGGAGCCTTCTGCTTCCAGCATCAACCACTGCATAACTTCCAGTGCCCACGAACAGCTGATCGGTGTGGGGTCCAGGTGTCGAACCCCCACTGATCATATACTGATGACCTATCCTGTCAATAGGTCATCAGTATGAAAAACCGCCAACTGCCTGAACAACCCCTTTAAGATCTTGCACTTTTTTTTCCAGTGATGTGAACAAATCCATAGTAGAAATCACAATAATCACATATGCCTTACACGTTCACATCAGTGGTCTCCAACCATGTGCTGTAAAACGACAGGTCCCAACATGCTGTGAAAACGGCACACCCTCATAGTATGTTGGCACTCTACCAATAAATAGCTCACCATATTAAAAACACATGTCATATAGACCGCGCGGATACCTCCCCAGTGGAGCCCCTGGCAGCTCGGTATGATGGAGGACATTACAGCATGCTGGGCATTTAGACTGTGGAGTGCGCCGTTTACGGCCTTATGCACACAGACATTCTCCTCTAGAAGCATCGCGTGGTCTATGTGCACAGCTTTTTCTTACTGGCTCATTCACACATGGAGGTAATGGTGAATCGGTACGGTTTTTTTGCGGTTTTAGGACTGTCCTTTAGAATAGGGATTCCCGGCGTCACAGAATCGGAAGTGATTTGCAGTAAAATTGCAGCATTTCTTCAACATCAGGTCAGTGGGGATTTCAAGTCCCTCCACGGATCAGCTGACAGAGGGACCATAGCGCTCCCTTTCATTGTTTACAAGGCACAGCGCCGTACATCTTGCAGTGGCTGTGCCTGGTAATGCAGCTCTCACAATGAACAGGATGCTAGCACTTGTTAGGATAGGCTGCCAATATCATAGTCCCGGAAAACCCCTTTGAATGTTTTCAACAGGGATCTAAAGTTGCAAAAGATGGGTGCAAATTTCTCTGCAACTGTTTTACCCATAGGCAAGTAAGGCCAGATTCACACGAGCGTTGCGTTTTTGCGCGCGCAAACAACGCGGCGTTTTGCGAGCGCAAAAACCATTTGACAGCTGCGTGTGTCATGCGTGTCTGATGCGCGGCTGCGTGATTTTCGCGCAGCCGGCATCATAGAGATGAGGCTTGTCAACACCCGTCACTGTCCAAGGTGCTGAAAGAGCTAACTCTTTCAGCACCCTCGACAGTGAATGCCGAACACAACAGCGAAAAACCTGTAAAAAAAAAAGATAAAGTTCCTACTTACCGAGAACTTCCCGGCCGTTGCCTTGGTGACGCGTCCTTGGTGACGCGTCCTTGGTGACGCGCCTCTCTTGACATCGGGCCCCACCTCCCTGGATGACGCGGCAGTCCAAGTGACCGCTGCAGCCTGTGATTGGCTGCAGCCTGTGCTTGGCCTGTGATTGGCTGGAGCTGTCACTTGAACTGAAGTGTCATCCCGGGAGGTCGGACTGCAGGAAGGAGACAGGAGTAATCGGTAAGTTAGAACTTCGGTTTTTTTTACAGGTTCATGTGTTTTGGGATCGCAAGTCACTGTCCATGGTGCTGAAACAGTTTAACTCTTTCAGCACCATGCACAGTGAATCTCTCCCGACGTCGCGGACCGGAAATTTTTTTGCCGGGTTCGGCCAAAACGAGTTTGGCCGAACCCGGTGAAGTTTGCCTCGGTTGTCGGGGTTCGCTCCTCGCAAAGACACTCCGTTTGGATGCTTGGAAACAGAAAAGCACGTGGTGCTTTTCTGTTTTCATTCATCCTTTTCACTGCTGTTGCGCGAATCACGCTCGTCCCACGGAAGTGCTTCCGTGTGGTGCGCGTGATTTTCACGCACCCATTGACTTCAATGGGTGCGTGATGCGCGAAATACGCAGAGTTATTGAACCTGTCGCGCTTTTTGCGCAGCAGACAAACGCTGCGCAAAAAGCACGGACTGTCTGTACTGCCCCATAGACTTGTATTGGTCCATGCGTGCCGCGTGAAAACCACGCGGCCCGCACGGACCGAATACACGCTCGTGTGAATCCCCCCTAATGCTGAGATTTTACCACAAATCTGTTTTGTTGTGGAGCGCTAGACTTCTACGTCAATGAAAACCCGCATGGCAGCACTAAATTGATTTTACATGTGATTTTCAAATCGTCAAAACCGCAACATGTGATAAAAAGTTTAGTATAACATCTGACTGCTGAATCAAAGTGTAAATCCCACCTAAAGAAAGAAAAAATACAAATTAAATAAAAGGTTTTTATTGTAGACTGTATAATACTACAAGAATGCTAAGGGTATGTTCACACAGAGTTTTTTTTCAGGCAGGAAATTATGCCTCAAAATTCCATTGCACGCCGTTTCTTGCCCGCGGCCATTGAGCGCCGTGAAATACGCTTTCTCTGCCTCCCATTGATGTCAAAGGGAGGTCAGAGACGTAAACGCTTAAAGATAGGGCATGTCGCTTCTTTTTCCCGCGAGACGGTTTCTCCACTCCACTCGCGGGAAAAAACGCCTCCGCCTCTCATTGAAATCAATGGGAGGCATTTTCGGCCGTTTTTTGGCACGTTCTCCGACGCGGTTTCCACGTAAAAAAACTCTGTTGAACTGACCCTAAATGCTCGGGTCAAGATGGAGGTGACAAACATGTTTCCTCTGTCCACCATGGACTGCATCACCGTATTCCCCATTCACTCACACGGCGATGGAATCGGGACACATGATGCTTCATGACTTCTTCTTTACTTGGTTTCTCCAGAGCTGAAATGTTGGGAGGGAGTGATGGGGCCCGGGACGTCCAGTTGTGTTTCAGCGTACCATTGGTTATCTTCAGCACGTTGATCAGAAGTTCTTCTAAATGATCATTACAAACCTAAAGTGATGGAAAAAAACAATAACATATATAACAATGAGTGGCACGTGATCTCCTAATATCCCTGATCATGAGGACTCTGTTCAGAGGTCGCAATAACACATGCCTGGAAAGGCTCCTGAACGCATTGAAATCAGTCTTATGCGTATTCTTACGCGCTTCAGGCGGGAGGACGGTGCTGGCGGCTCAGTATAAGCGGTAAAATAAGTACATTAGAGGTTCTCAGAGCCTCTCTTCATGTTAAACTATTGTACTGAGCCGCCACCGCAGACCAGCTGGGCTGATTCTAAAAACGTCAGTGACACGTCGTGCTTTTGTGTCAGTCTGTGTGACGTCATTGGCGAGGGGTGGGCTACGACAGCACATTGTGAATGGGAGAAGGCTGTAATACTGTAAACCGCCGCTACAACTGTGTCGGCAAATCACAGAGTGAGCAGATAAGGAATGAAGGGGAAGCACGTGTGAGCGCTGCGGCCACTTCAAAACAGCTGATCAGCGGGGGTCCTGGGAGTCGGACCCCCACCGATCAGGTAATGTTGGCCTATTATGAGGATAGGCCATCAATTTTTAGGGACTGGACAACCCCTTTAATATGGTACCCTTCAGCGGTAATAAGATTTGTGGCCCTTGACTGGGACTTGTGTATCAGGGGACTGATCCCTCCAGGCTTGTGGTAACAATTAAGTGCCCCCATGTTGTTATTGGATGTTGGGGTGCACTATTACCTTTATTATTGTGCTGCACTGGATACCACTCCATCTCTACACATTTTCATTGTTGATATATATCACACACACTAAATATTTTTCAGCTTATTTACAATTAAATTGTGTTACCACTAATTATATACTCCTCCTCGGCAAAAAAAAAAAAAAAAAGAAGTGCGACGACTGCCTCGGCCACCTACTATGACTCCTAGTTACCGTTCTCTGTAGCTGTCCACTATTGGCCCATATTGCAATACTTATTATAGAAATCACATATTTGTCATTGCTGATTATTCTCCTTTCACTGATCTACGGAAGTTTTATAAACGCGCCTACAAAAAATTCAGTGCAATAAGAGGTCATTTATTTAAAGGGGTTTCTGAAATGACCACCCTCCATCTATATGCCCAGTTACAGCATATAAATGTCTTAGAGGAGGGATCCCCATTAAAGATCCCCCTCTAGGTTGGTGAGCGGCTGGAAAGTGTGTCCCAAATGAGAAAAAATCTTTAAGTCACTTAATAATATACACTATATGTCCAACATTATGTGAACACCCGTCTTAGGGTATATGATCACACGGAGCGGTCCTGACACGGTCGCAAAGCGGCCAACAACTGCGCCGGCACCATGTTTGGTGCGGCTGTCAATGACCCTGTTAATGGCCACAGATTATTGCGGGTAAAACGGGCCTTTACCCACAAAATTGTGCGGCCATAAAGGGTGTATTAATTAATGACGGCACGATTTTGTAGATAAAGGGACGTTTTACCTGCAATAACGAGTGTCCCCATAACAGGGTATTTGCAGCTGCGCCGAACATGGTGCTGGCAGGTTGTTGGCAGCGTCAGGACAATGTCAGGGCGGCTCCGTGTGGCCTTACCCTCACTCACTTAGTTCAGGTGTTACAGTCCCACCCATTACAAACAGGGGCATACAATCAAGAACACCGTCATGTAATCCTAGTATTATGGGGCTTTAAACATGGTAATGTTATAGGAAGCCATTTTTGCCACAAGTCAGTTTGTGAATTTTTTGATCCGCTAGATCTGCCCCGGTCACCTGTGTTATTATTGTGAAGTGGAAGCGTCTAGGTAGACCACGCAAACTCACAGATGGGCTGCTGATCCTGGCACGTAAAAATCTCCTCTCCTGTGTTGTATCACATTTAACTACAGAGATCCACGCCGCCTCTGGAAGTGACATCAGCACAAGAACTGTCTGCCCCGGAGCTTCATGAAATGGGTTTCCATGGTCGCGGCACACAAGCCTAAGATCACCGTGCACAATGCCAAGTGTCTGCTGGAGTGGTGTAAAGCACGTCGTGACTGGACTCTGGAGTGATGAATGACGTCTCACTATCTGGCAGTCTTATGGAGGAATCTGGGTTTGGCAGATGCCAGGAGATCGCTACCTACCGGTATACAAAGTGCCTACTGTAACATGTGGTGGAGGAGGGATAATGGTCTGGGGCTGTTTTTCATGGTTTGGTCAAGGCATCTTATTTTTAGGGAAGGGTAAAGTTAACCCCTTAACTTTGCATTTGATTTTGGCCTTGAGATGGCAGAATTTTCTCGTTTTGCCTCACTGCGTTCTGACAGCCAAAACTTTTTTGTTTCACATACCTATATGAGGGCATGTTTTTTGCGGGACGTGTTGTAGTATTTAATAGAACCATTTTGGAGTACATATATCTTAGAATTTGACTTGGTAATGAAGAAAACAAACAATTCTGCCATCGTTTTTTTAATTTACTTAGGATTTTTACTTTTATCAAATGAAGCATCGGAATACCTATGAAAAACTGGCAGGCACGGCATAATAGGCATCGCCCTATGGCAGCCATGGGGTTTTCTTCTGTTGTTTTTTTTGTGTTTCTCCGCTGTTGCCGCGAGAGCACGGATGTCGATCACAGGGAAACGGTCAGCACATTCATGCTGCCGTAACCATGGGCCACGTGATATAGCGCCAGGCGCCCGGACTACACTGTACTATGTTTAAATCACTGCAGCATTTTAGAGAAATTGTGACGGGCTCAGGGTAAAGTGTCCGCCGGGAGGTTCCATCTTCTCTCCGAGAAGAAGTCAAAGGGGATACACTTTTTTTTTTTTTAAAGGGGAGCGCCCAAGACACAAGTCAGGGGACTGGACAGTCGCTTTAATGACCAGTTATTAGACCCATGTTATTAAAGTGAACAACCCCCTTTAAAGGCCCCGTTCACAGCATTTTGCAGTCAGATTTACACAAGCCTGCACTTTCTTGCTGCGTTTTTCGGCTGCGGCCATGGAGCGCTGCGGGAAAAAATGCAGTGAAAAATGCTTTCTCTGCCTCCCATTGATCTCAATGGGAGGTAAGAGACGGAAGCGCGGGAAGAAAGAGCAGGTCAATTTCTTTCCCGCGAGAGGGAAAAAAACGCCTCCGTCTCCGTTTGAATACAATGGGAGGCAGTTTTGGGCTTTTTTTGGCGCCGATTGCAACACGGTTCCTGCGTCAAAATCAGTGCCAAAAAGCTCAGTATGAACAGGGTCTAAGACTGCACTATTATACTATCTACAATAATCAAGAACTAGGATTGTGTAAAAATTACCTCATCATAGACAACGTCAGCGACCCATCTTTTTCCGACCCTGTGGGCTGTTCCTTGCGAACCAACAGTATCCTGAAGAGCGGTCCCTGTGATCTGATGTTCTCCGACATTGTTATTATGTGAGAGCGCAGCCAGTTTTGTCCTGGCCTCCATGGCATCAATCCCGAAGTGTATTCTCTTGGAGCAATACTTGGGGACTTTGCTCTGATACTTTTCCAGTGACTCCATGTTCATGTTATATGCCAAGTGCGGTAGATCCTTCAAAACCTTCTCACTCGTCACTACTTTTTCCAGCGCTTTGTACGATGGAGAATCTTTCTTTAACCATTTCACCTCCCGTTTGTCGCTCGGCATCATTTCTGGATGCTGACATTTTAAGTACCTGCCGCCATCTTCCCAGGAATGGCAGTTGGTAATGTGGCGCAATACCGAAGTCCACTTTTCCTTCAACAGTTCTTCGCTTCTTTGACTGGTTCGAATGCACCACCAAAAATGACTGAATATTTTTTCAACCCAAGGAATGATATCCCCGCAGTGGTGATTCCCTGAAGCTCGCATCATTTTTTTCTTCAAAGACCTCGCATAGTGGCAGATGTCATATTGATGGTTTACCCTTGGATAGTCCACCCTTAGTATCTTCTGAATTCCAATGTGACCATCAGAAGAAAACATGGTAACGTCAAAACCGGAGTCAAGTAATCGGTCCATGCATCTTCTAAATCCGTACTTCTCCATGGCAACGGGTGATCTACATTTCGTTTTCTGAACAACTTCAAAATCGAATATTTGATCGTTAACCGAATTCATCATTGTGTACACGCAGTATCGGGCGTAAGGTCCCAGACTGTAGTACCGTCCATCCCCAGAGATGGCGATAACGGCACCTTTCATGGTCTCCATTACCTTTTTCTGTTGTTTTTTCCACGCCAAGTCGACGGCTGGAAAGATATATCTATGTTGGCATTGATAATAAGTTCTTTTGGATATAGATTGCAGGCCAAGTATTTTAAGAAATTCATCCACTTTCCGAAAACTCTGACCGCTGCAAAGAATTGAGGCTGTTAACAACACATTTCCGGAGTAGACGTTTCCTATTTTTGGCTGACTCTCCCAAATTTTAAACCTGTGTCCTGCCTGACATTGGCCACGAATAGTAACGTTTGAGCCCTGAAGCTCCTTATTGAATGATTTCACTGTGCAGTCACATCTACATGCACCTTGGCACTTCACCTTCAAAATCAAGGAGTCCAAACAAGATTCGAATACTAAAAACTTTCGATCTTGGACAACTTGTTCCTCAGAATATTCTTCTGGGATGTCTTCATGTAGAAAAGTATCACTTGGTCTGAGTTCGCAAATTCTGCTCAACTCCAAACTGCTCTGGCTTGACATTTTCCAGAAATATGTGTGGTCTTGCACGGTAGCTTCGAAATCTTCTTCTTTCGGACGAATATTAGGACTCCAAAGATTGGAGAAAGAAGACTCATCGGTCTGGACCTCAACGTCTCTGAAACGTTTTGTGGAATTGTCCGAGATGAATAGTTCATCAAGGGGAACGTCTTCAATGTTGGTCTTGGAATGAGAAGTTGCTCGTAGCTTCGGAGGCCTTCTTCTTTTAGGATACGGGCGACGTTGTAACGTCTCATCGATTAAGAATTCTCCCTCCGATACGATTGGAAAGATTGAAGGAAAGGCTTCGGGACGTAGAAATCTCCGGTCTCTATTGATGATGTAACTATCGATTGTGAAATGGTCAGAACATATCCGGTATAAACAAGTCTTCCGACCATCGAGAATCCTCTGAGCTAGAGAATCAACGTTCACAAAGTTCTGTCCGGTTTGGAGCAGCCAAAATGTTATTCTTTCCAGAGAGGATGGAAAGTTGTGCAGAATTGCTCCAGACTCGTCCTTTGGGAAGGACGTTCTGTTGCGACAAACTGCAATAATACAGTTTGGCATTTTTGATTGAGGGACCTGTAAAATGTATAAACTTGTAAGTACATGATCAAGGAAATAATTGTATATGTTAAGAAACAATAAGAGCCTGTTCACCTCTGCATTGGAGGCTCCGTCACAGATCCCGCCGAAAATACCAGAAACAATAGCGCAGCATGCGGTAAAACCACGGACACCCTGATGGAAAACCTGACAAAACACATTAAAGTCAATGGGTTCCATCGGGCACTGATGGTGTCCATCATACTATGGAAACGGGCGCTTCCAGTATTTTCATTGTTCTGCTCCCATGATGGAGCAAAACAATGGAAACACTGATGAAGGTGTGAACAGGCCCTAGGTGACAAATGTACATAAAATTCAGGATTTATAAGAAAAAAATTTCAAGTCTTGATATGTCATCAGTGGTGATCCGTGAATCTGTACTCCTTAAAGGGGTTCTCCGCTTTTGACAATTCCTACTTGTTAGAAAGGTCTCTTGACAATAAGCATATCCCAGAGTGTTCTCCTGCTGGGACCACCAGCGATCAGCAGTTATCTGTGGAGAAATCTGCCAGTGTGTGTTTAATATCCCTGCAGCGCCACTACAGGGGAAATTAAGCATTACACAGTCCTCATTCAAATCAATGGGTTGTCTGTGTAATGCAGGACAAGACAGGTCCTCCAGAGGAAGAGACGCTCTTTGTAGGTGCTCTTCAGGCTGACCAAGAGATGAGGATCCTGAACAGGGGTCCCCCAAATATTACCTCAGAATTCCTTAATAGGGTGTATGGAAATGGACAACCCATTTTGATTTAGGAATCATCAGTTGGTCAAAGCTCAATTACCCTTTGACATGTCACTTTTAAGACATTAAAGGCTATGTACACCTTTAAATGGATTTTTTTTTAATTAAATGAATGTGTTTTAAACTACTTTTCTAATTGACTTTTATTAAAAAAAACATTTTGACTTTTTATGATACAGCTTCTATGTATCCTGCATACATAGAAGCTGTATGATTCCCGCTCAGCAGTATCCATCAGTTCAGCTGAAGCGACGCCTCATCTGAGAACGGTCCTGTGTGTCTCTGACACGATACATAAAAGCTGTATAGTAAAACTTGTGTCAGTGGATTGAGGAGGTGGGGGATTTTGTTCAATGGGGCGTCCTTCAAGGCCCCTCTTCATGAGACATCCCCTTGTCCAAAGCAAGACACCCCAGAATGAGGTGATCGCTGCCTCCAGGAACCCTGCGGGAGACCATACCAATGTATTATTACACGCTGACCATTAAAAGAATGGCCCACCATGTAATAACTGCATGGGCTGGGTCATATACGGGGACAATAAACGACATTACTCAAGTTTCCACAAAGCCATTAGTATGTATGTTTTATCATTTTATTAAATTGTATCCCAAATGAGGCCATGCCAGTGTGAATGTGTAGCTAAAGTCATGGGGGCATCGTTGGCTGGCACATAATGGCTATGGGATAATCGTCTGCTGGCACCCTCCCCTAGAGAAAATGCAATGCCTAGCGTGCACACCGTTACGATTATGGGGGCATCAGTGGCTTGCATACACCCTGTTACAGGGGCATCGGTGGCTGACATACACAACGACGTTGAGGGGGCTTTCATGGCTGGCACACGCCACTTTGAGGGCATCCGTGGCAGATAATGTACAAGGGCATTGGTGGCTGGCGCACCGCATAAGGGGGAACCCAACAGCTTCTGCGCATACTGTTACCTGGGGCATCAGTGGCCGGCACTTAACATTGTGGGGGCATCAGTGGCAGGCACTTAACATTGTGGGGGCATCAGTGGCTGGCACACACGCTATCTGTGAGTGACTCTTAGTAACTTTATAAATAGTAGGGAGGCATGTTATAAAGGGTCATTTATATTATTTATGTCACAAACCCTCCCCTCATACAGTGATAGCCACAGAACTCCAATATACATGTACAGTACTGACCTCCTCCCGGCTCCAGTGATACTGCCACCTGCCGGCCGCACTGATTATGTCTTGTCATAGGAGACAATTATTACAGCTTCACCAATCCCGAGGTCTTCGGGTCGCTGGCGGGCTCTCTGTGTATATATATGTGTGTGTGTGTGAACAGTATATGATCAACTAAAACTATCCTCCTTGCTGCAAACTACACACCCTGCGTCATCCTGTATTCTCATATTTCACGTAGCCCCTTAGTAGTGGATACAAATAAGGCAATTAGTTATTCCGCCAAACTTACCAGTAAATAAAATGGCCGCTGCCAGTAGTTAATATGGGCGTCCACTTGAAAGCTCATATCCGGGGACGGGAAGTTCCGACGTTGGCATGGCAGCTGCCGAACATCCACTAGCACGGGCACTTTCCGGGCTCTGTGTCTGTCTGGGCCGTACCCCTGCTCTCCCCCGCACCCCGGCTAGCTGCGCTGAGTTGCTGCAGGCGCTGGTCATCTGTGCAGCGCCGGGTCCGGAGGCCGGAAGTGAGCAGAAGGTTCCAGCTAGAGCAGCGGCGGCGGTCCGGGCCTCTCTACTGCTCCTGGAGGCTGTGAGTGCATCATCACGTGACGGTCATGTGAGCGGCGCTGCTGGAACCGCGAAGGCGGAACCAGCACTGAAAGAGAACGCAGAGGCGTCTGGAAAATCTGAGGGGCCCAATCTGCGCTTGGAGGATGTGTGTGAAGAAGATGTGGCCCTACAGGGAGGAAGGGGGCTCAAATCGCCAGAGGAGGGATGGGATGATCCTATGTTAATAGGAAAGGGAGGAGAAATGGCAACTATATCATTGGAGGAGGTAGGTGTGGCCCCTGAATCATCAGGAAAGGGTCCAGGGGCCACTACATCAGCAGATAAGAAATGTGTGGCATCTGAATCACCAGAAAATGAAGAAGGGGCCCCTAATTCACAAGAGGAGGCAGAGAGGAATTCTGATTTGGAACCCATGTCCAGTTACTCCCAGACTAGATATGACCCCTCTGGTGTAATAGACCCTCAGTGTGTTTTGCACTGCTCCACAGCTCCGCTGCTGCTCCTCTGCGGGGCCCATATTCAGGACGCACCATGGAGCGACTCACAGTCCCGCCGTCTGGCCAATCAGCTGCTACGCTCCCTTCTGGGCGTGTCCCACTGCACATCCGTGGCCGAACTGCTTAAAGGACATCAGGAGCCGCCATTCAACACCTTCAGAGAGGCCCTGGGGCTGCTAGGACCTCGTCTCCGCAAGTGAGCACTGTATATAGAGCGTCCCTACCGACTGCGATTATTTCTAACTATGTAACGCCTCTATATCTAATGTGACTACCCTCCCCCTCCATTCTAACTACCCCCACCCCCGCCCTGTATTACACATCTTTACAAAATACGCCCTTTTGAAATTTTCCTTCGATTGTGCCGTTCAATATTCGCGTCACTGACATTTTTCTCAATGATGTGACATGTGCGGGAGCCATTGGACAATAGATCTCAGGAGATCAGCAGCACAACCAGGTTTGTATCCCAGAGAAAGAAAAGGCAAATCCCCAATGAAGGAGGGGCACGCCGTGAAAATGTCCCAAGTCCAAAGAGAGCGCTTGTATCCAATATAGGTGGAAGGAACCGCAGGACGTATTGGTCTTTATTCACCAAGTATAATAAACTGCAGTGTTTCAAACCATCTTGGGTCGTCATCAAGCATTTATTCTTGATAAAGACCCAACATGGGTGAAGCGTTGCAGGTTTTTTTTATACTTGGTGAATAAAGACCAATACATCTTTTAGAAACGGAGTCCTGCGGTTCCTTCCACCTATATTGCACAATAGTCACATGCCTGGGGATGTAACGTCACCATGGACAAGACATCACTGCGGACTACTCACACAGGATCCAGCGGGGGACAGAGGAAGAAATGTAACAGTAAAAAAAAAAGTTTATATATATATATATATATATATATGTGCTCCTTGTTTTTTTTATTTTTATTCTCGTTACACCAAGTCCTAGACAAACCCATTATAGAGAATCTGTCAAGTCTGCTATTCACCTCTCTGAGGACACTATAGAATAGAGGGGGAGATGCTGAGCCTGAGGATGTATAGTTTTCTGTGATTTCTTTCAGTATATATACACATAAAGCCTGTGAGTCCTGCCCCCCCCCACACAGAAAGAGCCTGTGGGTCCTGCTTCTCCTGACCCCCCCCCCCCACACAGAGAGAGCCTGTGGGTCCTGCCCCCCCCACACAGAGAGAGCCTGTGGGTCCTACTTCTCCTACCCCCCCCACACAGAGCCTGTGGGTCCTGCTTCTCCTGCCCCCCCCCAAAACAAAGAGCCTGTGGGTCCTGCCCCCCCCCCACACAGAGAGCCTGTGAGTCCTGCTTCATGCCCCCCCCCCCCAGATAGACACGGAGTTCTGCTTCCCCTGCCCCTCACATAAGAGCCTGTGAGTCCTGCATCCCCTGCCCCTCACATAGTTAGAGCCTGGGAGTCCTGCATCCCTTGCCCCTCACATAGTCAGAGCCTGGGAGTCCTGCATCCCCTGCCCCTCATAGTCAGAGCCTGGGAGTCCTGCATCCCCTGCCCCCCACATAGTCAGAGCCTGGGAGTCCTGCATCCCCTGCCCCCCACATAGTCAGAGCCTGGGAGTCCTGCATCCCCTGCCCCCCACATAGTCAGAGCCTGGGAGTCCTGCATCCCCTGCCCCCCACATAGTCAGAGCCTGGGAGTCCTGCATCCCCTGCCCCCCACATAGTCAGAGCCTGGGAGTCCTGCATCCCCTGCCCCCCACATAGTCAGAGCCTGGGAGTCCTGCATCCCCTGCCCCCCACATAGTCAGAGCCTGGGAGTCCTGCATCCCCTGCCCCCCACATAGTCAGAGCCTGGGAGTCCTGCATCCCCTGCCCCTCACATAGTCAGAGCCTGGGAGTCCTGCTTCACTGGTCCCACATAGAGCCTGTTTCCTGCCTCTTTTTTTTTTTTTTTTTCTAACAGTACTGAAGACCATGAGCTACTTGTGTGTCGTTTTCAGAGAGTGGAAGCATTGCAGAGCACCCCCCAAACTACGGTTCAGGAGGCTCAATAACCAAAGTGGTACTTTAAATAGAGTTTTGACTTTGCCTCCACCAGTCAATCCTATTCTCTTTCACATTCCCTTGCAAAATACTTCGCCCACTACAGGTTCCTTTGGGCATCTAAGCCAGTGGGTTCAAATGCCAAAAAGAAGCACACCTTAGTCCTTATAAACAGGACTCCTAGGAATCTGGGCTGCACACATGGCATCTGGGCAGATGGATGAGCATACAGTATCTAACAAATAAATTTCTGGGCTTTTGTTGGCGCTCCCAGGTTGGTACCCGGATCAATAATCTAAAATGTATTTTATTGTAGAGACACATGGGAGTCCCACCCGGAAGCCAAGCTGGTCTTCTCCTGGATGCTGTTTCAGGTGCCTCGGCCGTGGCTCTCTGACTTTCTTAGTAGGGTGATGCCCCCCTCCCTCCTCTTCTCCGACGATTACAAGGTGGAGAATAAAGTGCTTGGCGTACGTTGCCTGCATCATATCATCAAGAATGTGGTAAGACCATCTGTAGTCATTTCTTATCTAATGGAAATGCTAATAATGAAAAGATTACCCTCATATGGTCTTTATGACCCACCTGAATCTTTATACTGTAGCATTATTATTATTTGTTATAGCGCCATTAACTTCCAGGGATTTACATATGAAATACAGAGTGGTCTAAGTACATAAGAGGGGACAATAAAGACAAGTACAATAATCGTGAGCTTACTGGGTGGCAGACTGTTACGGAGGAGAGAGGACCCGCCCCCGAGGTCTTACAATCTACAAGGGAAGAGAAAGGAAACACTAGGTGAGGGTAGAAGCTGTATATATTTTTCTATAGTTGTTTACTGGAGACCGGGTATTGCAGGTTGTAAGATTTTTTGAAGGGGGGGGGGGGGGTCTTCATCCACTGACTTATTTATGGATGTGTGTCCGGGCCGTCGAAATTATCTGAAAAATATAGAAGCTGTCCTATTCTTGTCTGCACACTGCCGCGTTTGCGGACGGCTACGGATGTGTATCTGTAGCCATCAGATCCGTATTTGCAGACCGTAAAAACCATTAGGGTATGTGCACACGATAACTGCAATTACGTCTGAAATTACGGAGCTGTTTCCAGGAGAAAACCGCTCCTGAATTTCGGACGTAATTGCATGTACTCGCGTTTTGCGGGGCGTCTTTTACGGACGTAATTTGGAGCTGTTCTTCATTGGAGTCCATGAAAAACGGCTCCAATTACGTCCCAAGAATTGTCCTGCACTTCTTTTGACGAGGCTGTATTTTTACGTGCCGTCTTTTGACAGCGACGCGTAAAATGACAGGTCGTCGGCACAGAACATCGTAAAGCCCATTGAAAGTAATGGGCAGATGTTTGCCTACGTATTGGAGCCGGTTTTTCAGACGTAATTCGAGGCGTAAAACGCCTCCATTACGTCTGAAAATAGGTCGTGTGAACCCAGCCTTACAGTCGTGTGCATGATGCCGAAAAGTGAAGACATTATATCTTCTGGTTGCCATTCTTGAAATGTTTTCCTCAAGGAGTATTCCGACTACTAGCAATGATGGATTATCAATAGAATATACCATGAACGTCTGATGGGAGTCTGACTATAGGGATACACAACATTGTGGTCCCTACGACTTTTCTCTAACACTACCGCTACGGATTAGGTGCTTCGTCTGGTATTGTAACACCGCCTCATTCAAGTGAACAGCGCCTGGTCTGTGTAGGAGAAAACCCAAATGGGCGCTACTATTTACCATTCCCTGTTACCCCTTGAGTCTAAAGCTGCCTACGCATTAACAATATTTGTCCGCCGAGCGGGCACAAGCATTATAAAGTCGGTCGGTCCTGCTGAATTCGTCTGACTGTTTTCTGTGTCTGGGCACCCCGGGAATCTGTGGGCACTCCAGTGGTCGGGCTGCACAGACCAGAGATCAGTAGTAAAGTATATTGATATGTCGTTGGAATACCACTTTAACTTGTACCGCGGTTGGTGATGAACTTCTTATATCCAATGTTCTTTCCATCGACAGCCAGCGGCAGAGCTGAGGCAGTATAACCGGGCCTTGGTTGTGTACCATGCTCTCCGTAACCACCTCTACACCACAGATGCTGATGTCATTGAGGTAAGAAAGATCTTCGTGGTGACATTTCACCCCTATAATAGAATGCATGGCGGCCCACTCGAGAAGCAATTATCCATAGTCTCTCCCTTCACATAACTTTACCTTATTCACTCACATTTACTGTACTTTTGATGCGGAATCTGTGCCGGAAACCTGCAGCGTGTGAACGTACCCTAAAGCTGAATGAACTGAACCTTGAATAGGTGCGGGTCATGTAGTATTAGGGTTCCTGCCCATAGCAGAGCTTCTAGGGGAGAATACCTCTGCACATACCGCATCTTAAGGAACATGAATCTGAAGAATACAGCGTTACCTTTGAGGCCCCGTGCACGTCTATAGAAGTCCTAATTTGGCGCCGTAGTAAGGTCTTTATTAATGGCGATTGTTACATAGTGCCGGGAAGGTTATGAGCGGAGCCTCCTGACATTCGGCAGTAATCATTCCTGTTTTCCCCTCGTCAGGTGGTCCTGCCCTGCTTGCTGGATCTGTTCCCTGTCCTCCATAAACTACCACCTGCAGTGGGTGCATACCAAAAAGATGGAGACGATCCCTCCGACCAAGTCATGCAGCTGGTTCTCACTCACATGGAGATGGAACACAAGATAGTTCTACGTAGACTGTATGCACGCAACCTGCCCGCACTTCAGGAAAGGTGACGACATGTTCCCTGCATGCCTTATGTGCTAAGCTGCACCTAGATATATTGTATATAGCGATGTTCATGTGTCCGCTCCCCGGACGGCGAGATGAGCGCTGGAGCTCCCAGGAAGGAGATGTGATCACCCGGGAAAATGTTGTGCTACACAGCGCTCATTGGAGTCAATAGGGGATCAGGTCATATATGGTTGTGATTAGTCCTATGGTTTGCATTGGCTATCCAGTCTGGTTAATAGTGAGGGCCCCGAGTCCCCCTATGATGTCCACGGGGGGGACTCGGGAACGTGGTTGTCCTGAGAACTGTGCAGGTATATTCTAGTTTCAGCAAATAAATGCAATTCTTTTCTTATATACGTTTTGTACCAATTTCTCAGTTTTCAATATCTCTGCTTGCAGTCATTCAAAAGAAACCTTCATTGTTGACTTCCATAGGATGAGAATCTGTCCTGGTCATGTGATGATCACTCCGGTGCACGGCTCGTCACAGTACAGGTATTGGAGCTCTGTCTTGTAACGAGTCCTGCACCTGTGTGTCCATCACATGACTAGGACAGTTTTTTTTAATTCATTCTACTGGACGTAATCAATGAAGGTTCTTATTCAGTGACTGTAAGTAGAGATTTTGAAAACCTTGATACATGCCATGTTCACAGGGAGGATTTTTCATATCTAAAAACCCAACGTGGATTTGGTCGACATTTCGAGGCAGCAATCCGAGACCAACTAGTTTAGACCGCCGTGGATCCGCGTGCAGATTTGCCAAATGTCTCGTTTACATGCTTTGCACATTTGCATGCCAACAGTGAATCCTAGTGAGGAAAAGTATCAAGGAAAGACTTTATATAGAAAATGAAAAACTGCACTGTGTGTGAATGAGGCCATAGTGTTTAACCTTCACTTTACTGTGCATGCAGCTTCTCTAGTCCTGTCATTTTGGTTTCTATAGGCTTGGTGTTAGGATTGTCCGTCACATGAAGAGACTGCTACGTGTGATAGTTGGGTATCTGGAGATTTGTGATGGACCAGAGGAAACTGCTCGCCTCAGTATGCTGGAAACGTTACAGGGAACCATCAAACATGCATGGCCAAGGTGGGAATGTTCAGACTTTGTATAATTTTTTACGTTTTATTAAGTCCTTTTTCTGGGACATAAATACACGATAGGCCATACATTTTTCATCACTGGGGGGGGGGGGGGTCAGCCTACTGGCAGGTGCCGTTTATTGTTCACAAAAGGCACAGTGTCTTGTTCGTATCAGTGGCTGTGCCTGGTACTGCAGCTCAGGCAATTTCAAGCGACAAAGGGGTTGAACAAAACTAAAGGGGACGTCCAGGGGGCTGTTTTTTATACTGGTGACCTAGCCACAGGATAGGTAATTCGTATATGATCGGTGCGGAGTCCAGGTGTCCGACCCCCACCGATCAGCCGTTCCGGAAGACATGCAGTGGTCGGTGCCGGAAGCAGATGGCCGTGACCACTGTATAGCTGCAGTAACTCGGTACGGACGCTATGCAGTGTACGGAGTCATTTGCTTCCAGCACTGACCACTGCGTGGCTTCTGGCACCCGGAACAGCTGGCTAATACAGGGTCTGGATGTCCGACTTCCACCATCATTGACTGATGACCTATCCTGTGGATACGTCATTAGTATAGGAAACCGCCTCAAGCCTGGACATCCCCTTTTACAGGGGAAATCCACCCCAAAGTGATTATCTGGCAGGTCATTAAAATGTATTCTAGGATTACAATGGTGGAGTTTATACTTTCAAATCACAACAGATTTTATCAATTATGGAGCCGCTACATGGATTCAGCGGGGCTAGGCAAATGTCATTTAAGAAATTTCCAGTAAATTTAAAGGCTATAGACACCAAAGTGGGTCCGCTTTGACTTGACCAGTTTTGATCTTAGAAGATCGCTCAGGAGCCGCTGCAGACCGAGCCGTCAAAACAGCTGACGGATTGATTTGGCGGACAGCGGCGTTCTGCAGCTTTTATGTACTGTGATATAGGAGCTGCAGAAGTGAAACGGTGCATATAAAAAATAACAGTAAATTACAAACAGAAAATAAATAAATTTCACACCAAAAAAAACAACGCTTATAGGATCGAGCACCAGATCCCATTTTTTCTTTACATTTGTGGATAGTGATGGATTTCCCCGCTGTGATCTACTGACAAGTATCTATGACTTCAGTAGATCATTTTTGGCTGGATGTCTCCTATAAAATGTATTGGTATATCCCCCCCCCCCATACTCCATGACTGGTGGAGGCCCCACTGCTGCAGACACATCGCTGTTCTCATCCATGTTCTGTGTGGTGCTATTCAGCCCCAATTGTGAGCCGCCGTACCAGACACGGCGCATAGATGACGTCCTAATAGGCCACGGCACTCCTTGGATCGCCTTCTCGCTGGTTGGATCATCTTCTCCTCTGCCTTGTGTACTTCAATTTTTGCTCCCACACACTAGACTAATGGCTTGTGAACTGTTATTGTTTTTCCTAGGATCCCTCCAAAGCTACCTCTACTCTTAAAAGCTCTTGTAAAGCTGATATATGAGCTTTCTTCGGAGTTCAATCCTAATCCTATGACGGATGCTTTACTAGATGGAGCTGCCGAGTGCCTGCTGCTTCTAGACAGATGCTCCAAGGGACAAGTCAAAGTGAGTAGACTGATGGGAATGGAAGCAGAAAAAATGGCAGTAAGGAGACAAAGCCTCATTTAGGACTCTCCGAAATGATAGGATAAAAAAGAGTCTTTTTCTTCTCCCATGCGGCTTCGGACCTGGCACGCTGGTAGCACATTTGAATACATACTATTTTTCACATGCAGGACATGTCCTTCGTCGTTAAGACCCCATTCACATCACATTTTTGGACTACCTTTAATGTATAAGCCAGGAAAAGCTCAGTTAAACATATGTTGTGATGGATGCCTGACCGTGCCATCCATCACCCATAGACTATTATGGCATCCTTTTAACGGACTTCATGAACTCTCTTGATGTAAACTGTAATAGTGGATGGCTAATGAGGCATTCGTCACCTATTGACTATTTTGGCTTCTGTTTAAAATATAAGTCACTAGCTGTTATACCCGGTGTTGCTCTGGAGGTTGACTTACGGTATAGTGTCTGCCCGTCCGTCCCGGGGAGGCTGTTGTGGGTGACAGTAGTCGGTCGGGGGGGGGGGGGGGGGGGGTTTCACACCAGATGGCGGAGAAGCCGGAAAGTGAGGCGGCCCACCAGCTTGGTGTCGGGAATATTCCGCCATGTTGGGGAGGTCAGTATGGGAGCGGTGTGGCCTAGGCCTGCCATACAGCACACGTAACCTCATGGAGCTCGCTCTCCACCGTGCCCTCATAGCACAGACCCAGCTCCCTCCACCAACAATACAATCATAGCCATGTCTGCCCGTCCTTCCCGGGGAGGCTGTGAGCAGAAAAAACAGCCAGTGCCCGACACTGTGCTCCGAGTATCCTCTGACCTAGCACCATTTTGTGTGTGGCTTTCCTCTGACGCCAAGGCGTGGCTACGCTGTGGAGGATGGAGTGAGACGTCACTTCATTCTAAACCAATGGAAAATCGGGCTTCAAACAAACTGGCGAAAATATATAATAGATGAAAAGCTCACAATGTATACATTTAACCCAATGCCTGTGATGTATGCCACTCAGTGGCAACCGTAACTGTCCCGAAAAACGGCTGAAAAATCAGAAGCAGATCGCCTCCAAACATCTGCCCTTTGATTTCAATGGGAAAACCGGCGTTCTGTTCCGACGGGGCGTTTTTTTTTCACGGCTGCGAAAAAGTGCATGTCACTACTTCAGCTGTTTTTCATAGACTCTATAGAAAACCAGCCGTGAAAATATGGTGCTGAACAGCTCTGTATTTTCTGCCATTTTTGAGTTTGTGTGTGAACATACACTTTGGCTACAATGTTAAAAAAAAAAATAAAATATATATATATATATATATATATATATATATATATACCGCACGATATATGTCTTTTTCCAGGCTCTAGTTGTATGAAATAGCAGTCTACTACGCTATTCTATCCATAAAGTATACCGACCTTATACCAGACCCTCGGAGCCCTATGTCACGTTTAGTGTGTACGGCGGGAGACTTTAGCCGTACATGTTAAACATAGGGCCAAAACATGATGTGAACAGAGTCTAAGCAGGCCAAACCTCCATAGTGAACAGTGCAATGAACTTACAGGGTTTTTCTAAGATTAGAAATCAGGGTCTGCTTGGTTTTCCCCCAAGAAACAGATTCTCTCTGGTCTGTGGGCTGTGCCTGGTATTGCAGCTTCGCTTTATTCAAGTGAATGGGGGTCGAACTGCAATACAACCCTTGTACAGCATATGGATAATCATGGCGTCGTTTCTGGAAATTAAGGCCGATCTTATACAATCCCGGTAACCTACAAGCTACTTGCAGAGTCTCTTCCTAAATTCCAAATAAATCTTACTGCAATGAGATGGACAATGGTATCAATAGACTGCCAAGCTGCTGCTGCTCCTCTTCTCTGCTGTCAGCGCAGTGCCAGTCCAGATACTGCCCTACAAGCTTGAGTATGGTGTTGTTACGCAGAACCAGTCTAGATCACTTCTAGGTTCAGCTCAAGTTGAATTGCTGCTGAACTTCGGGTCGTTTCCATTGCTATTTGATGGTCAGAATAACGTAGCATGCCGCACTAATCTATCCAGTAAGTAAAAATGAATACCTGATGGACCCATATTCAGTCAGTGGGGGAGGAGGGATCAATCATGACGTGTGAATGAAGTCTTACTGCTCTTAGTGTAAGATGCTTTAGCTGTATCCTCTCCCACAGCAAAGACCTGTAATATATGACACTTCTCTTGTATTTCAGAGCGCCCTGCAAGGCATCCCCTCTGTGTGCAATGAGCCTCTTCTGCTGAAATGCATCGACCGAGTGCTACAGAATACCTGACCGTGTCCACAATGGAACCAAATAAAGGTGGAATAAAATTGTTAGTCTGTCTGCCATTATTTAAATGGATTGCTCACTTTGATCAAATTAATGTCATTTTTTTTTTTTTTGTATAAATAAAAGTTGAACATTTTTCTAAAACTTTCTCTATTCTTTCCAGTTTAACCCCTTCCCGACATTTGCCGTAAATATACGTCATGGAAAGCATTGACTTCCCGCAAAATGCCGTACATTTACGGCAAATCTTTGGCACCGGCTCAGAAGCGGAGTCGGTGCCATCGTCGGATCTCTGCTGTATCTTACAGCTGACATCCGACTGTAACGGCGGGGACCGAAATAAGCTTCGATCCCCGCCATTAACCTCTTAAGTGCAGCGCTCAAACGCGATCGCTGCACTTAAGGTGTTTGCAGCTCATCGGAACCCCAGCAATGAAATTGCTGGGGTTCCGGTGGCTGCAATGGCAACCGAAGGCCTAATACTGGCCTCCCGGTCTGCCTAGCACCGAAGCCGGTCAAGATCCGCCCGGCGGCGGAGCCTGATCGGCTTCCGTAGCTGCCGGCAAGATGGCGCCGGGTCAGCAGCTGATCCGGCGTCATCAGCGGTGGATGTCAGCTGTACTGTACAGCTGACATCCACCTGTAACGGCAGGAACCGGAGCTAGCTCCGATCCCTGCCATTAACCCCTTCGATGCAGCAATCGAAAGCGATTGCTGCATCGTAGCGGTTACTAGCAGATCGCCAGCCCTGACAGGCAATCGGGACTGGCGACTGCTGTTATGGCAACAGGAGACACAATGGCCTCCTGCTCTGCCATTACGGAAGCCGATTAGGCCCCGCCGGGAGGTGAAGCCTAATCGGCTTGCTGTCAGTGAATGACTGACAGATCTAATACATTGCACTACATAGGAAGTGCAATGTATTAGAAAAAAATAAATCTGACCGTTGGACCTTCAAGTCCCCTAGTGGGACTTGAAGAAAAGTGTAAAAAAAAGTATAAAAAAAGTGCAAATAATAAAAGTTTGAAAACAATAAAAGTTTAAAGTAATCAAATAAAACACAATCCCCCTTTTACTCTTATCAAGTCCTTTATTATTGAAAAATAATAATAAACCATATGTATTTGGTATCGCCGCGACCGTAACGACCTGAGGTATCAAAATATAATATTTATTGCACGCGGTGAACAGCGTAAAAAAAAAACGTAAAAAACTTTACCAGGGTTTGTTTTTTGGTCACTTTGCCCTTCAAATATTAGAATAAAAAGTGATCAAAAAGTCGCACGTACCCCAAAATGGTACCAATAATAACTACAGCTCGTCCCGCAAAAAACAAGCCCTCATACACCTCCGTCGACAAAAAAATTAAAAAGTTATGGTTCTCACAACTTGGCGACAGAAAAAATACATTCTTTTTACAAAAGTAATTTTATTGTGCAAAAAGTTGTAAAACATAAAAAAGTGCTATAAAATAGGTATCGCCGGAATCGTACTGACCCGCAGAATAAAGTTAACATGTAATTTATAACGCTTGGTGAACGCTGTATAAAAAAAAACGAAAAAAGCTGTGCCAGAATTGCGTTTTTTTGTTTACCTGGCATCCCAAAAAATAGGATAAAAGGTGATCAAAAAGTCGTATGTACCCCAAAATGGTACCAATAATAACTACAGCTCGTCCCGCAACAAACCAGCCCTCATACCGCTACGTCTATGAAAAATAAAATTAGTTATGGCTCCAATAAGTCAGGAAATAAAAAATATGCAGTTGTGCCCGAGGGGAACATTTCTTCTGTTTCAAGAGGCGATTTATCAAGGACCTAAAATTAGGGAACCAGGAAAGGGAGGGCCCAAACATATCCGCTGGAAGCGACGGTGCCAGTATTATACCAGGACAACACTTCCTAGCAAAATACCCCAAACTACAAAGGCGCGGAGTGTGGACCAAAAGGGGGATAAGAAAGGACGCCATTTATCAGTGCGACACCGGCCTGTGCAGAAAGGATTGTGTCACAGCGTAACACACATCTATGGATTATTATTTTTTTTATATACCACCTGACTATGCCCCTTATATACTCCGCCCCGCTTACATGTACCCCACATTATAAATGGAAACACCAGCAATACTCAAACAAATATAGTACCAAGCAAAATCCGCTCTCCAAAAGCCAAATGGCGCTCCCTTGGCTCTGAACCCTACAGCGTGCCCAAACAGGAGTTTCCTTCAACATATATGGCATCGTCATACACGGGAGAACCCTTTTAACAATTTTTGGGGTGTGTGTCTCCAGTGGCATAAGCTTGGCATGACATATTTGCCACTGATTGGCATATCTAGGGAAAAATATACATTTTTAATTTGCACCATCCGCAGCGCATTCATTTATGGAAAAGACCTGTGGGGTGAAAATGCTCACTACACCTCTTAATAAATGCCTTGAGGGGTGCAGTTTCCATAGTGGGGGTCACGTCTCAGGGGTTTATTTTTATTATTTAACATCTGAGCCTCTGCAGTTATGAACCAATACTTTGTAAATCGCCAAATTAGGCCTCCACTCCGCATGGTACTCTTCACTCCTGAGCCCTGTCATATGTCCAGGCAAAAGATTAGGGCCACATGTAGGGTGTTTCTAAAACCGGGAAACACCGCATAATAATTAGAGAGCTGTCTTGTTATGGTGGCACAAGCTGGGCACCACATATTGGCATATCTATGGAAAAAAATCCCATTTTCACTCTGCAACATCGAGTGAACACTAATTTTTACAAAACACCTGCAGGGTTAAAATGCTTACTGCACCCCTTGGTAAATGCATTGAGGGGTGTAGTTTCCAAAATGGGGTCACTTCTGGGGGGTTTCCACTGTTTTGGGCCCACAGGCGCCCAGAAACCAATCCAGCAACATCTGCACTCCAAATGGCGGTCCTTCCCTTCTGAGCCCTGCCGTTTGTCCAAACAGCAGTTTATGACCACATATGGGGTATTGCTGTACTCGGGAGAAATTGCTTTACAAATGTTGGGTTCTTTTCTTCCTTTATTTGTTGAGAAAATGAAAAATTTTGCGCTAAAGCTACGTCTTATTGAAGAAAAAGGACTGTTTTTATTTTCACTGCCTAATTCTAATAAATTCTATGAAACATCTGTGGGGTCAAAATGCTCACTACACCCCTAGATGAATTCCTCAAGAGGTGTAGTTTCCTAAATGGAGTCCCTTTTTGGGCGTTTTCATTGTTTTTTCCCCTCAGGGGCTTTGTAAATGTGACATGGCCTCCGCAAACCATTCCTGCTAAATGTGATCTCCAAAAGCCAAATAGTGCTCTTTCCCTTCTAAGCCCTGCCGTGTGTCAAAACAGCCGTTTATTACCACATGTGGGGTATTGTTTTACTCGGGAGAAATTGCTTTACAAATTTTGTGGTGCTTTTTCTCCTTCAGTCCTTGTGGAAATGAGAAAAAATTAGCTAAACCTAGATTTATTTATTTTTAAATGTAGATTATTATTTTCAGGGCCTACTTCCAATAATTTCTGCAAAAAAAACTGTGGGGTCAAATCACTCACTATACCCCTAGATAATTTCCTCAATGGGTGTAGTCTCCAAAATGGGGTTACTTGGGGGCGGAGTTACGACGCATCGTGATGGCAGCTTAATCTCTGAGCGCCTCACTTCACCTTTAGAAACTGCAGCTTCAAAGACGATATAATCGACCGAAATGGTGAGAACATCAAGGGATAAGGGCAGAGACTCACCCGATCCTGCAAAACAAGGAAAGAACCAGTCCGAAATGGACAAATACCTGAAGAAGAAACTTTCCTCTCCTGCGGCCCGGGAAAAAATGGCGCCGGCACAGCAAGCAGACGAAGCTGGAGATGATGACTCAGAGGGAGACAGCTCTGCAGCTTACTCAGAACCAGCGAGGGGCAGAGACACGCTGTCACGATCCTACTTTAAAAAGGTATTGACACAAGCAATCTCCCCAATAATGAAAGAACTGGCGGATATAAAAGGGGATATTAAGCAGATTGGGCAAAGGGTGGAATCACTAGAAGAAACACAGACCTCCATTTTAAGCCACAGCGCTGTAGTCTCCACCATGCTTGTCTCTCATCAGAATCACATAAATAATGCTCATTTGATGATTGAGGACCAGGAAAACAGAAGTCGCCGCCGGAATATTAGAGTGCGGGGTCTCCCTGAAGCAGTAACAGGAGACACTTTGCCCCAAGTGATTGCTCAGATATTTGCTGACCTCGTGGGTCAAGAGAGGGCCGACAAAATGGTGGTGGAGCGGGTTCACAGGGCGCTGAGACCAAAGCCTGCACCGAATGAACCACCGAGGGATGTGATTTGTGGCCTGCTAAGTTTCATAGATACATCATGTCTACTGAAATCGGCGAGGGAACGACAGGAATATCTCTACGAAGGGACACAACTACTCTTTTTCCAAGATATAGCTCCCAGCACCTTGGCTAAGCGGAGGATCCTGAAGCCAGTGACGGACATGCTACCTGGGGAGATGGACACAATTGGCAAAAGATGAAGGGGCACTGCCACATGTAGCTATGGAAAAGGGCCTAATGTTAAACAATCTGGCTTCGGCTTTCTGGGTCGGAAATACGTTCCCTGCCAGATCATCGATAGTGATATGACATGGGGGATGCTTAAGGTATGCCACACTTCCTCGGCACTACATATACGCGACAATAAGTTCTCAATGTTAGCGCCACTCTCTGTACCTCCATGTTTGGTGAACTCCAATTGCTCTACAGTTCCTGACTCTTGGTCTCATTTGAGGACATTAAAGATAGCAAGAGTTTTTGACTCAATGGGTCCGCCTACACTGCATACCTTACATGAGGAATTGCAAATTCCAAGCCCTTTAAGTTTGCAAGTGATAGACTTCTCACACACGTGTAAGAGGGTTCTCGCTTCCGCAGCTGTACGCAAATCAGATCCCACGTGGTTGGAAAATTACACCTTACTTGCCACGACCCCTAAAAAATATCTATCTAGGATATACAAACAATTGATAACAAATATGAGCAAAGAGCCTCCAGGTTTTATATCAGCATGGGAACGGAACTAGGTTGCTTATTTTCTGCAGAAGATAGATCTTGCATTCTGCGTCATTCACATGGTTTTTCCAGGTGTATCAAAATGCAAGAAAATTCCTACAAAATGCCAACACGGTGGTACAGAACGCCGGATTACTTATGTAAGATTCGGGTTTCAACCTCGGATCAATGTTGGAGGTGTGGGAGGGAAGTGGGTAGCATCTCACATATATGGTGGTCATGCATGGAGATTCAACCCTTTTGGAAAGAAGTGGAAAATCTGATTGCGAGAATTTGTTCTAATCCAGTGGTACTCACAAGAGAATTGATTTTACTTTGGTTACCCACTAAAGAGTTCTCTCCATCCTCCAAAAATCTTCCCACACACATAATCTCGGCGGCTAAAATATTGATCCCTACCTTGTGGAGAAACTCAGTACCCCCATCACTGGATCAACTAGTGAACAAACTTCACCAAATATGTCGGCTAGAAGAACTTGCAGGGTGGGAAAATAAAAACAGGAAATCCATTCTCAAAATATGGCAGCCTTGGCTGACGCATAGGGACAGGGCTTAAGGTAATCAAAGACGGGAAAGACATGAACGGATCTTGTTAGTAGGGATGGGAGCTTTGAAATCTAGGTTACGCGGGATAGTATATAGTATTTAGTACTTGATAGTACTTACAGTAAAGTAATAGTCTTACATGAGTCACGGTCACGGTGGAATGTTTATTTGGTTTGTCTGTCATATTGCAGTTGAGCGAACAAGATATACTGATTATATACATTAAAAATTAGACTGCTGTGGCGTGAGATTTTTGGATGTCATGACGAGAAGATATTGTTCTCAAGCATAAAATATTGATGTGCCGGGCATAAATGCTGCCTGTTATGGTCTTTGTAAATGGATGATGTATTTCTATGCAACTGCTTTAATAAAAAGTTTATACAAAATGGGGTCACTTGTGGGGGGGTTTCCACTGTTTTGTCCCCTCAGGGGCTTCGTAAATGTGACTTGGCCTCCGCAAACCATTCCTGCTAAATGTGGACTCCAAAAGCCAAATGGCGCTCTTTCCCTTCTAAGCCCTGCCGTGTGTCCAAATATCCATTTATTACCACATGTGGGGTATTGTTTTACTCGGAAGAAATTGCTTTACAAATTTTACGGTGCTTTTTCTCCTTTAGTCCTTGTGGAAATTAGAAAAAAAATCACTAAACCTATATTTTCTTTGAAGAAATGTTATTTTTAATTTTCACGGCCTACTTCCAATAATTTCTGTAAAAAAACTGTGCGGTCAAAATGCTCACCATACCCCTAGATAATTTCCTTGAGGTGTCTAGTTTCCCAGATGGGGTCACTTTTGGGGGATTTTTACTGTTTTGGCACCGCAAGAGCCCTTCAAACCTGACATGGTGCCTAAAATATATGCTAACAAAAATAAGGCCCCAAAATCCACTAGGTGCTCCTTTGCTTCTGAGGCCGGTGCTTCATTCCAGTAGCACGCTACGGCCACATGTGGGATATTTCCTAAAACTGCAGAAACTGGGCAACAAATATTGAGTTGCATTTCTCTGGTAAAACCTTCTGTGTTATAAAAAAAAATGTATTAAAAATTTATTTCTGCAAAAAAATATGAAATTTGTAAATTTCACCTCTACTTTGCTTTAATTCCTGTGAAATGTGTAAAGGGTTAAGACATTTTCTAAATGTTGTTTTGAATACTTTGAGGGGTGAAGTTTTTAAAATGGGGTGACTTTTTGGGGGTTTCTAATATATAAGGCCCTCAAAACCACTTCACATCTGAACTGGCCCCTGTAAAAATAGCCTTTTGAAATTTTCTTGAAAATGTGAGAAATTGCTGCTAAAGTTCTAAGCCTTGTAACGTCCTAGAAAAATAAAATAATGTTCAAAAAACGATGCCAATCTAAAGTAGACATGTGGGTGATGTTAATTAGCAACAATTCTGTGTGGTATAACTGCCTGTCTTACAAGCAGATACATTTAAATTGAGAAAAATGCAAATTTTTCGCTAATTTTTGGTGTTTTTCACAATTAAATACTGAACGTATCGAGCAAATTTTGCCAGTAACTTAAAGTCCAATGTGTCACGAGAAAACAATCTCAGAATCGCTTGGATAGGTGAAAGCATTCTGAAGTTATTACCACATAAAGTGACACATGTCAGATTTGAAAAATGAGGCTCAGTCAGGAAGGTCAAAAGTGGCTAAAGAGGGAAGGGGTTAAGATCTCTGCTTGTTGTCGGTCAGTAGAAACATTCATGGTTTACTTCCAGTGATAATAAATTCTGTCTATGGTCGTGTGATGATCGCGCAGGTGCATGGCTCGTTACAGTATCTGAGCTGTGTCAGCAATCCCAGCACCTGTGTCCATCACGTGACTATGGACAAAATATCCCCTCTGACGTCCATATGCTCTATTAGGAGTGGTGTAACGCTAGATGGGCGCCTCTTTGTCCTTTTTTCTTAAGGCTCCCTTCCAAAATGTATGGGTGATGACGAATTATGAGTAAAATCTCCTTAAAATCTGTCGTGGTTTTTTTTTTTTTTTACAGTAAAAAAATAAATTATTGAAGAGCATCCGGTATGGATGACGGTATCACCCAGGGGAGGGATTTATTTAGAACAAGCAGTTCAATAAAGCAATGAAATCCTGGTGGATCAGGTGGCTTTCGCCTTGTTCTGCGGCTCAGTCTCTTGCTCGTATTCTATTTCCACATAGGCTCGCTTTCTTCTCACTGCTCCTCTCAGAGGCGTCTTGCCCTTGGATTTTCCTTTTGATGTTTCTGCTTCTTCCTCTGAAGACTCCTGTTCACTGGATTCTCTCTCCTTATCGCTGCCTAGTTTATCCATATCCTTCAATGAAAAAAATCAGGTGACGTGTGAGACACTAGTAAAATAAAGACGGTTTTGTCCGGGGTCCATGGTATACAATGCATACTAGGGGGGTATATAAAAGGCAGCCGCATCCAGAGGACGGCACCCTGCTCTACCTCCAGCATGTAATAAGCTAAATACATACACAAGTGGCTGGCGGCCCAGCAGGGAAGGCGTATCTTAACATGGCGACGAGTGACTGTAATACATACCTCGAAATCACTCAGGTCACTTTCTTCTTCATCTTCAACAAACTCTCTCTTACCGCTCTCCTGAAAACACAAGAGGCGAAGGCGAGTTATGTGCAGAATCATGTGACAGTAGTATATGTTAAAGCGACTGGACAGTCAATTCTGGGCGCACCGTAGCCTTACACGTTAGTTAAACGGTAACTAATCTAATCATGTCAGAAGTTTTGATCGGTGGAGATCAGAGCACTGAGACCCCCACTGATCACCCAAAACAAAACGGCAGAAATGTTCAGATGAGCACTGTGCTTCTAGATGGAATTTTGAGGCAGATTTTTCTGCCTGCAAAAAAAACGCTGTGTGAACAGGGCCTTAGGCTACTGATTCCACACATATTGCCACGGTAAGAGAATCAGTAGTCTTAGCTATGTTCACACGCTTAACAAAAAACGGCTGAAAACACCGAAGCTGTTTTCAAGGGAAAACAGCTGACTTTCATCCGTTTTTTTTTTAAGCAACTAGCGTCTTTTATGGCTATTTTTTTTAGCTATTTTTCTAATGAGTCAATGAAAAAAAACGGCTCAAGAAGTGACATGCGCTTCTCTTTACGAGGCGTTTTTTTTACGCGGCTGTTTTTGATAACGGCCAAGTAAAAAAACACCCCATGGGAACGGAACACAGTTTTTCCCATTGTCAATGGGCAGATGTTTGGAGGTGTTCAGCCCCCACATTTTTTGCAGTTTTTCGGGGCGTTGCGGCAGAAAATAGCCTGTGTGAACATACTGTAATAGTCACGAGGACATCCATTACCATGACTTGTGCGGTCCTACAGGATCAAGGCTGACAGGGAAGAATAAGACAATGTTTACACGTGGCCAAAAACCCTTTGCATCGCACATAGGAAATGCTGCAGATTTGGACATCTGACCCATGCCCTAAAATCTGCCGATCTTCTTCTGCAGCGTGAGTGGTTTCATTTAACCCCAGACATTGCAGGCTACCTGTGTTGCGGATTAATATATACACCACATGTGAACACGGCCTACAGCTGTTCATCCCTGATCTAATGGACAATCGCTTTAATGTACTGGCAATGTGGAGGACTACAAGCCACTCATACATACTTCATCCTCTTCTTCGTCCTCCTCCGCCTCCTCCTCCTCTTCTTCTTCGGACTCTGATTGACTCTCTGCTTCCTGCTGCTCCAGGGCTTTGTCGAAGGCTTGAATAGGGAAGTTGTAGATATCTCCATACTGTGAAGAGAAAGCATGTTCCATGAAGAGGACATCTCCAGCCACCACAATACCTGCTCATCATCCCATAATGCCATCTTACCGCTCCTTGTTTCAGACGCTCCAGCAGTTCTTTCTCTATCGCGTTGTCCAGCTGTGCGGCCACCAACGCTTTTTCCTGTAATTAAACAATGAATATTAATACACAAAGAGGAACGATATCTCCTACTATAAAGGGGCATCAACGATCCCCCTATGGTCGTATATATTAGGACATGTACCTCTCTCCTCCTTTCTCTTCTTTCCACCTTCCGGCTCAGGGGGACTAGTTTACGTCTGGGAGTAAAGACAAAGTAAAATACGTGTTATAGCCTGAAAATAATGAAACATTTACACATGTCTAATACATGTTCTCTGGTTTCAGTATATATCCATAACACAGGTCCCTTCAGCATACAGTGCCCCAAAAACCCCTTCCACTGTAAACGGATGGTACGGACTCGAGCTGTGCACTGTGCATACAGCTGACACCCTACTGCAACAGCTGGGATCGGAGATAACTCTGATCCCAAACATATGACCCCTTAGATGCTGTGGTCATTTGTGACCACGGCACCTCACTGTTTTTACAGAGAAAGGAGGCTCCCTCTACAAGTTCATCTGTACCCTCACGACCAAATCGCTGGTTGTCAACGGGTGTCCATGGCAGCTTAAGGCAGAGTTCCCAATGTGCAGATTTTGCCAGTATTTTGTAAGCCAAAATCAGAATTGGATCCAGGAGAGTAGACCTTTACGGCTCCTCTTTTATGTATGTCCACACTAATTCAGTGATTATTTTCCCCCTAATATATTGAAGCCCCCATTCCCGTCTATACTCTGTTCTATCTTTTTAAATAAAAATCCAGGATGCGCTTTAGGCAAGGCTTAGCACCCTTGGGAAAGGGACTGGCCGACTCGATATGGGACATGGGGACAGAAACCTTATAATGCCTCTACAGAGGACACTGAAATAAAAAAGCACTCCCCTTGTATATGTTGTACGTAGATATAGCGTCTGGGATTATATTATCATTATGTTTCCATATACAGGATAAGACCGGTGCTTTCTGCCCTTTCTTAATATGGCCGCGGTAACAGTGGAGACCCTCCTGCGCATGCGCCCGTAGATATGATGCGCGTGTCTCCGCAGGGATGGTCACTGGCTGTGTGTAGGGGTCGTGCTGTGGGAAAAGATGACTGGAACAAGACACTTGTGTGGACATGCGCAGTATCTACAGCTAGACGCCATATTTTACTTTGAGTGTGGTTGATCTCCAGGCAGTAAGTAATTAACCCCTTAATGACCGCCGATAAGCCTTTTCACGGCGCTGCTGTAGAATAAAGTAAACAGAGCAGGGAGCCGTCAAATCTCCCTGCTCTCAGCTGCAAGAGGCAGCTGAGGGCTGGGGGCGTCCCTGCTCTGCCGGGTGAGATCGATATTAGTATCGATCTCACCCGTTTAACCCTTCAGATGCGGTGCACAATAGCGAGCACCGCATCTGAGTGGTTTTGGAGAGAGGGAGGGAGCTCCCTCTCTCCCCCACCGACACCCGGCGATAAAATCGCCGAGTGTCTGTGTCTTCTATGGCAGCCGGGGGTCTAATAAAGGCCCCCAGGTCTGCCTGGAGTGAATGCCTGCTAGACCTAGCAGATGCCTGTCCGTTTTAAACGGCCAGGCAGTAATACACTGCAATACAAAAGTATTGCAGTGTATTATAATAGCGATCGGAGGATAGTGAAGTCCCCTAGTGGGACTAGTAAAAAAGTAAAAAAAGTTTAATAAAGTTAATTTAAAAAAAAAGTTAAAAAAAAAAATTAAAAACCCACTTTTTCCCCTTACAAAATGCTTTACTATTAAAAAAAACTACAATAAAGCAAAAAAGTTACACATATTTGGTATCGCCGCGTCCGTAACGACCCCGACTATAAAGCTGTTACGTTATTTAACCCGCACTGTGAACGCCGTAAAAAAATAAAATAAAAAACAATGGAAAAATTGCTGTTTTCTGTTAATTAAAAAAATGTGATAAAAAGTGATCAAAAAGTCGCATCTACTCAAAAATGGTACCAATAAAAACTGCAAGTCGTCCCGCAAAAAACAAGACCTTATACAGCTATGCCGACGCAAAAATAAAAAAGTTACAGCTCTTCGAATGTGACAATGGAAAAATGTAAAAAATTGTTTGGACATTAGGGCCCAGAATGCAAGCAGGGGGAAGGGGTTAATTGTCCACATAAATGTATGATTAACCAATTATGTATAAAATATAAATATTTATCCCCACACCTCCACAGAACCCCGCACCCCCACGCGACCCCGCACCCCCACGCGACCCCGCACCCCCACATGACCCCGCACCCCCACATGACCCCGCACCCCCACATGACCCCGCACCCCCACATAACCCCCACATAACCCCGCACCTCCACATAACCCCGCACCTCCACATAACCCCCACATGACCCCGCACCTCCACATGACCCCGCACCCCCACATGACCCCGCACCCCCACATGACCCCCACATAACCCCGCACCTCCACATAACCCCCACATGACCCCGCACCTCCACATGACCCCGCACCCCCACATGACCCCGCACCCCCACATGACCCCGCACCCCCACATGACCCCGCACCCCCACATGACCCCGCACCCCCACATGACCCCCACATAACCCCACACCTCCACATAACCCCCACATAACCCCGCACCTCCACATAACCCCCACATGACCCCGCACCTCCACATGACCCCGCACCCCCACATGACCCCGCACCCCCACATGACCCCGCACCCCCACATGACCCCCACATAACCCCGCACCTCCACATAACCCCCACATGACCCCGCACCTCCACATGACCCCGCACCCCCACATGACCCCGCACCCCCACATGACCCCGCACCCCCACATGACCCCGCACCTCCACATAACCCCCACATAACCCCGCACCTCCACATAACCCCCACATATCCCCGCACCTCCACATAACCCCGCACCTCCACATAACCCCCACACCTCCACATAACCCCCACATAACCCCACACCTCCACATAACCCCGTACATCCAAATAACACTGACCAGAATAAGATATCATGAAAACAAATGTGACTCACTGTCTCTTGAGCGTGAGCTTGCGGATTCGGATCAAGTACTGTGTGATCTTGGTGAACCTCTGCTTGCACTTGTGTCTGATAAATCGGGGCCAATAGATCAGATTTAAGTCTATTTGCTCCAGAGCTTGCTCGTAGTTCTTACTCAGACGTACCTACCAGGAACAATTTCTTAGATTAGTGACATCCCCAAGTATTTTTTTAAGACGAATACACTTGAAGACAATACACGTCTGGCCAAAAAGGTACGTGGACACCCGACCATCACACCTATATGAGCTTGTTGGACATCCCATTCCAAAACCATTGGTGTTAATATGGAGTTGGTCCCCCCTTTGCAGCTAAAACACCGTCCACTCTTCTGGGAAGGTTTTCTACAAGATTTTGGAGGGTGTCTGTGGGTATTTTTGCCCATTCATCCAGAAGAACATTTGTGAGGTCAGACACTGATGTTGGGGGAGAGGCCTGGTTTGCAATCTCTGTTCTAGTTCATCCCAAAGGTGTTGGATGGGGTTGAGGTCAGGGCTCTGTGCGGCCGTCAAGTTCCTCCACACTAAACTCATCACATCATGTCTCTATAGACCTGGTGCCCTGGGGCAAATGTCATGCTGGAACAGAAAAGGGCCAGACCCCAAACTGTTCCCACAAAGTTAGAAACTACAATGGTCCAAAATGTCTGGTTATGCTGAAGAATTAACATTACCATTCACTGGAACTAAGGAGCCTATACCAACCCCATAGCATTATCCCTCCTCCACCAAATGTTACAGTAGGCACTATGAATTCCGGTATATAGCGTGCTCCTGTTATCAGCCAAACCCAAATTCCCTCATTAGGCTGCCAGATAGCGAGACATGATTCTTCACTCCAGAGAACACACTGCTCCAGAGACGACGTGCTTTACACCACTCCAGCAGACACTTGGCATTGTGCATGGTGATCTTAGGCTTGTGTGCCGCGACCATGGAAAACCATTTCATGAAGCTCCAGGCGCACAGTTCTGGTGCTGATGTCACTTATAGAGGTGGTGCGGATCTCTGTAGTGAGTGATATAACAGAGGATAGAAGACTTTTACACGCTTCAGAACTCGGCCACC
The DNA here is from genome assembly GCF_050947455.1 of Rhinoderma darwinii. Taxonomy (NCBI): domain Eukaryota; kingdom Metazoa; phylum Chordata; class Amphibia; order Anura; family Rhinodermatidae; genus Rhinoderma; species Rhinoderma darwinii. Next base: position 382,193,499 of record NC_134689.1, on the reverse strand, counting down.
CCGCATGGCGAGTTTGTGTGATCTACCGCTTCAGTTGTTACTACTAGACGCTTCCACTTCACAATAATATCACTTACAGGTCAACTTTGCAGATCTAGAAGATCAGAAAATTAACAAACTGATGTGGCAAAGGCGGCATCTTAAGACTGTGCCATGTTTAAAGTCGCTGAGGTCTTCAGTACAACCCATACTACTAGCAATGTTTGTCTATGGAGATTACATGACTGTGTGCTTGATTTTATGGACCTGTTTGCAATGGATGGGGTTGAAACATCTGAACTCAATAATTAGGACAGGGTTGTCCACATACGTGGCCATATAATGTATCTACTGGAGAATTCGGATAAATGTCTATGGAACATAACATTTCACAGAGAAAGTATACACCTGGCTCTTAAGTCAACTGGACCAGTCTCCATCTCCTTTTAAAGATTATCTGTCACTATAATATGACGCTCTTGCCCAATAGTGACTGACCCCACTGTATAATTCTGTATAAGAGGACAGCCCTAAGCCCAGCACCTGTGTGTCCATCACATGACCAGGAAAGATTATACCCCGGAAGTAATGAAGGGTCCTATTGAATGACAGCAAGCAGAGATCTTGAACACTATGAAGAATTGATACAGAAAATATATTGGAAAATTGTACAAAAATTAACACTTATTAGTGGAAACCGGAATGCTCCTTTAATGAACAGTTCGGCTCGCCTGCACTTACCCTCTCCCACATGCGTGCTGGAAATGCCGCCCTCTCTATTGTCTTCATGTACAAGTAACAGATACCTGTGGGTAATAGACATATCGAGTCACTTCTCTCCTCCCTTTAGTCACGGCGTAACGTCACGTTCACCAGTATCTAACACTTACCTTTCTCTTCTTTAATGGTGGCATACTGACTGTTTGCAAGTGGACAGGAGGAGCGGTTACACTGACCAGTAATGTTGAATTCATTCCGACAGAAATTCTGAGTCTTTGTCCTAGAAAAATAATAAATCAGTATTGGTTATACAGGATACAAATCGAGAGCTGCCAATAGACCTCAGACAACTTGGGTTGCTTGTTCTCTTAATCAGTGGGGGTCCATTTATCACCGATCCTGTGGATAGGCGATAAGTTGTTATGGTGGGGAAAACCCCTTTACCGAAACACTAAACCTAGAAATATGAGTTGCCTCCTGATCAGTTTCAACTGGTAGATGGTGGGAAGGGGTGGGGCTTTATTAAAAGGGGCATTACTTATGTCTGGTCTCCTACTGCAGACAGCACACAGGGGGAGGGCTCCTGCTGCAGCCAGTTTCCTTATAACCAGAGTTAGATTTGAGTGAAGAGGATGGGAAAATTTTTCACATGTTTCTCAGTTTTTATTGTAATATGAAATATAATAAAATAAATGCAGTTACGCATGAAGGCGCCCCTGAGTATAAAGCACGGGGTGTCAATTTACAAGTTATGGGGTACAACATGATTCCTTAATTTTATGATTTACATTTTGTGTACAGAAAAAAGTGTGAAACTTGAAACATTGTTAAAGACCTGAAGATCCACAGAACATTCAGTTTGGATTTTAAACCGTATGATACTTTAATTACCCTGTGATAAGTAGCGCCAGAGGTGTCTGACATCCACTTATCTCCTATAGAAATGACATAACAAAGACGAACTTCAATGTTTACGGGAGACGTGGAGAACGTGGCCATTGGCTGAACATATAAGAATCTTTACCGATAACTGATACTTACTTTATCTTAAAGGAACAAAACTGTTTATTTCCCACAATATCCCAGATAACCTGTAAAGATAGAAACACATCATAAGAATTGTAGGAGACACAAAATAATATTGAAGGGTAAATAAACTTTTATATAACTTCAGACATGTCAAAGTGACATGCCAAAAATTTTGATCGGTGGGGGGACCGAGAACTTAGACCCCCCTCACACCGATCGCTAGAACGTGACGGCAGAAGTGCTCGGGTGACCGCTGTGCCGCTTCGTTTCTGATCGGCTTTCCTTGAAAAGCCGGGGGGGGGGGGTGTATTGTATACAGCGATACAAGTCTAGAGGAGATACCGAAACAGTTGAGAACTGGTACCTTAAGTTGGTGTGTGTGTGCCCCCTCCTATTACAGGGGTATTCCCGTCTTATAAAGTGATGGTATATTGCTAGAATATGCGATCACTTTATGATCGCTGGGGGTCCAACCTTTAGAGACTGCCACCGATCCTGAGAATGAAGGGGCCGCGGTGCAGATTTAGTACCGAGTCCTCTTCTACGTTTTCCCTGCACAGTGGCACAACTATGTATGTGAATGGGGTGGTGCTGCAGTTTCGTGCACAGTTCCTGCGCAGTGCTAAATCAGCGCTATGGCCCCTTTATTCTCAGTCCCAGAGGTCAGGACCCCACCGATCATAAAGTGATTGCATATCCTACCAATATACCATGACTTTATAAGATGTCTATACCCCTTTAAGACTCAGGTCAAGCATCGAGCTATACATTACCAGCTATAGTCTCTCCTATGGGATAAGAACAGATGACCCCCTTCTAACATTAACCCACTCAGTGCCACCTTTCCAGCTCGGTTCCCCCTTGCCATTCCTTACATCGTCATGCTGCATCTCGGCGGCCTCACGTTAAATCCTCCCAAGCACGGAATCACACTGTACACGCGTGTAGTTCTCAGAGAGCCGCCATCTGTAAAGACCGGATCTCGCGAGATACTACGTAACTTCCGTGCGTGATTCCGCGACGCTGCCCTTATCCAAGATGGCTGACAAAGCTGGCGATTGGTCAGCGTGTGTGCATATATTAGCATATGTAATTTTACCGTTTTTAATCTTTATAACTCGGTGTATATTAGTAATTGGAACCTAATCTTCAAGTACGGCTGGTCATGTGATGTTACTCTATCACGTGACGCGTATAAAGTGCGGTCGCCGTAATATTAATAAGCGTTGCCCGTCCCTGGGGTTATACCGAGCCCGGTAATCGCCGATCCTTCTGGTTCAGAAGTGTGATGAATGGGAAAGCACGCAACTGCGTGACATGTGCAGCCTTCCTGTTACGACGTGGCACATTACCCTTCTGATTCTGAGCCAGGGGTGTATCACTTTAAATAACCGATTATGGTTGTTTAGGAGTGTGTAATGTATCGGTGATCTTAAAAAGAAGTTCTTTGTAGAACGGTAGAAATGTAGTAATTTCTTTGTTGGTTTATGTTTATACGTTTATCTCCACGCTGTAAAACCGGCAACTTAACTTTATTCTACCGGTCAATAGAATTACAGTGATAACGAATTTGTATAGTTGTTAAAAAAATTAGCGTTTTCTGTTGCCAAATTCTGAGAACCAAAGCTTTTTTATTTTTTCAGCGATTGAGCGATGGATTATTATTTTGGCGGGACGAGCTGTCGTTTTTATTGGTCCTATTTTTGGTACTTACAACTTTTTGATCACTTTTTGTTAAAAAAATGTTACTGCTAAAATGACCAAAAAACAGCGATTCTGACGTTTTTATCCTTATTTTTTTAAAAAAAATATAATGTTATATCGTAATAGTTTGGACTTTTACGGACACAGCGGAAACAATTTTATTATATAATTTTTGTTATATTTTTACTAGAGATGAGCGAACCGGGACAACCGAACCCGGTTTCGGTCCGAACATCGTGCAAAGTTCGGTTTGCAGCGAATCCGAAATTCACCGGGTTCGGCCGAACACGTTTTGACCGAACCCGGCTTATGAGTCACTGATTTTCCGGTACGCTACGTCAGGAGATAGTCACTGTCCAGGGTGCTGAAAGAGTTAAGCGATCGGCAGTAACTGTTTCAGCACCCTGGACAGTGACTACCGATCAGAATATACATCAACCTGTGAAAAAAAATAGAAGTTCATACTTACCGATAACTCCCTGCTTCTTCCTCCAGTCCGGCCTCCTGGGATGACGATTCAGTCCAAGTGACGGCTGCAGCCAATCACAGACCAGTCATGTCAGCCAGTCATGGGCTGAAACGTCATCCAGGGATGTCGGGCCGGATGTCAAGAGAAGGACGCGTCACCAAGGCAACGGTGACGCGTCCCTCTCTTGACATCCAGCCCGACATCCCTGGATGACGCGGCAGCCCATGTGACCGCTGCAGCATGTGATTAGCCTGTGATTGGCTGCAGCGGTCACGTGGACTGCCGCGTCATCCAGGGATGTCGGGCCGGATGTCGAGAGGGACACGTCACCAAGGCAACGGCTGGGAGGCCGGACTGGAGGAAGAAGCAGGTAGTTCTCGGTAAGTACGAACGTCTTTTTTTTTTTTACAGGTTGCTCTATATTGTGATCGGAATTCACTGTCCAGGGTGCTGAAAGAGTTACTGCCGATCAGTTAACTCTTTCAGCACCCTGGACAGTGACTATTTACTGACTTCGCCTAGCAACGCTGCCGTAATGCCGGGTGCACACATGTAGCCACCCGTCATTACGGGAGCCCCATAGACTTCTATGGGCTGCCCGTGCCGTTATCACGGCCTGAAATAGGACATGTTCTATCTTTTTCAACGGCACGGGCACCTTCCCGTAAGAAAACGTGAAGGTACCCGGGGCCAACAGAAGTCTATGGGCCCGTTATCCCGGGTCGTAATTACGACCCGGGATAACGGGAGTTTTTACGGTCGTGTGTATGAGGCCTAATACACGATTTTTATGGGCTTTCTTGAATTACAGGTTCGGTCCAAACTAGTTCGGTCCGAATCAAACTTTTTCATGAAATTCGGCGAACCAGCCGAACCAAACTTATCATAAGTTCGCTCATCTCTAATTTTTACATTACTTTAGAGGATAAATAGAGAAAGGTTTTTTTTTTTTTTTTTAAAAATGGAATTTCGTACTGAAAACTATATTGAACATTTTTTATTAGTCCCTCTGAGGGATTTGAACCAGTGATTGTCAGATCGCTGGTACAATACAGTGCCACTAATGTATTGCCGAGTGTTGTCATTTTTACGGGTCCTGGTAAGCCTCGCGTGACTCATACTACGATGTTCTCCAAGGCTATCTGGTGGCGCATGCCATTGGATTTTGGGCCCATGCACACTAGCACAGAGCCTGTGTATGGCCTAACATTTGTAAAGACACCTGTGGTCAATTTCAGTAGAGCCGCAGGAGGCATGGGCATTACGGCCAACAGAAAATGGCCTAACTTTACCACAGGATTGACCATGTGATGTTATATTACGTGACATGCCGCAAGTGAGGGTTATCCGACCCCAGAAATGTGTGATTGTTGTGGTTTGATGAAATGGTGGATCGTGTGTGGCCTTCCTGTTACTACGTGGCAAATAAATAAATATATATATACTGCTGCGTTTACCAACTAGTCCATTGACTGGAGCATCAGGGCACATGTGCGGCCACCGCTACTTTCAATCTCCTTCTCCTCATAGTCGTGCAGTGAGAGGGGACTCGGGGCCCTCGTTCTACTAATCGGCGGGGATTCTCAGTGACCAGGCATTTATCATCTGTCTTTAAGATTGGCGATAAATGCCTAAGGCCCTGCTCACATGTTTTTTTTACATGTATTTTGGCAAGTTTTGCACACCAAAATACACAGTAGGGACTGCTTATGCAAAGCTTCCCATTAAATTCCATGGGCAAATGCGCCATTGGTGCATACGGCACTTTTTTTTAACACGTGGAGACTCAAAACACATGAAAAAACATGCATCCAAAAACACATCAAAATCCTTGTTTTTGTCGTGGATTGTGGGTCGTTTTTTTCAGCTTCCGTGTGAACATACTCTTGAATTTTCTTCCTCAAAGCAACGTGTTAATAAAATCTCATGTGATTGGGTATCTTGACATGGCAGTTGCTCCTTATTGGTCGGTTGTTGGGGTTCTTTTATACAACATAACGCCGCATGACTGGGATTCTTCTAGTCCCGTTCACTTCTCCCAGCTGGACACTACAGTACACTCTATCTGTTGAAGGCTTGCTGCAGTTTTCCCTTTATCTTTCAATGGTGTGAACTGTGAAATGTTCTCCACAATAATGTTAAATCCGCATTACAACAAGGACCGCACAGAGGCAGCTGGTCGCACAATGAGTTGCAGTAAATTTATGGGACAACGTGATGTAATGTCAATGGTCCCTGATGGAAAATGCTATCACTTTGCAAACTTTCTTCCCACAGATGAAAAATGGAGGTCTTGTCTTGGTATTGCTCAGTCTGGATTTAGGATTAGGTCACTGTGATGTTTTATCCGACTATGATATGAGGTCATGTGACCGAGTAGTCCAATGACTCTTAGGCCTCATGCATGACAGAGGAGACCTCAAGAGTCCCTGCGGCTCTGTACCATGGAGTCCTGTGCAAGGAGCCATACAGCCTATGTGTGCTGCAGTACAGGCTCGTCGGGTGCCATATATACTGACATATTCTCCCCCAGAAGCAATACTTTCTTATACTTTTGTACATACAGAGTCTGATAGAGCATGCCATAATGAAATGTCAGAAGTTTTGATTGGTGGGGGTACGAGCACTGAGACACCCACCAATCGCTAAAATGAATCAGGAGAAGCGCTCAGGAGAGCGCTGTGCCGCTTTGTTTCTGATCGGCTTTTCTCGGAAAGCCGAGCAGTTGGTGTACGGGCCCAAAGACTTTCTATTGAGTCCGTACACCAGCTGCTCGGCTTTCCGATAAAAGCCAATCAGAAACCAAGTGGCTCAGCGCTCACACGAGTGCTTCTGCCGCTTCATTTTAGTGATTGGTGGGGGTCTCAGTGCTCGGACCGCGATCGATCAAAACTTCTGACATGTCACGATGACATGTCAGAGTTTTTTTTAAAAGTTTAGTTACCTTTTAATAAGTTCCGTATTTCAGTATAACTCCGTGGTTGTACAGAACCGTAATATTCTCATGTGCAATGATGATGTAATATCCTGCAGGAGCCTTTGGACGACGCGGTCACATGACATCACGTCACTATGATAGCGACGTAACTACGGTCTATTCATAACAGAAGAATGTGGGAAACTTAAGGGTGGAGGGGTTCACGATGCAGCGTAAATACAACCGCAATACACTGACCCCCCCCCCCTCCTTCATTGTTCTACAACGCTGGATAAAAATCACCATACGATCCTATGGTTTTCTGCAGTAAGTCTATTTCTGGATTTTTTAGGCATTTCATCTATATTATGCGTGTCTGAAAGAGTAACTTTACCGTAGCACTGGTCATGTGATGTTATTATATTATGTGTCGCACCTCAAATGTGGTCACCTTAACCCTAGTGAGGCTTGTCCGACCCCAGGATTATTCTGAGCGCCAAGATCAGTGATCCTTCTGGTTCAGACCTGTGATGAATGGGGAAAAGCACACAACTGTGTGACATGTGTAGCCTTCCTGTTACGATGTGGCACATTACCCTTCTGATCCTGAGCCAGGAGTGTATCACTTTAAGTAACCGATTATAGGAGTGAATAATGTATTGGTGATCTTAAAAAGAAATTCTTTATAGAATGGTAGAAATGCAGTAATTTCTCTGGTTGGTTCTTGTTTATACGTTTATCTCCACGCTGTAAAACCGGCAACTTAACTTTATTCTACCGGTCACTACAATTACAGTGATAACGAATTTGTATAGTTGTTAAAAAAAAATAGCGTTTTCTGTTGCCAAATTCTGAGAACCAAAGCTTTTTTATTTTTTCATCGATTGAACGGTGTGATGGATTTTTTTTTGGCGGGACGAGCTGTCGTTTTTATTGGTCCTATTTTTGGTACTTACAACTTTTTGATCACTTTTTGTGAAATATTTTTTAGTGCTAAAATGACCAAAAAACTGTGATTCTGATGTTTTTATCCTTATTTTAAAAAAAATATATAATGTTATATCGTAATAGTTTGGACTTTTACAGACACAGCGGAAACAATTTTATTATATCATTTTTTTTATATTTTTACATTACCTAGAGGATAAATGGAGAAAGGTTTTTATTTTTTACATTTTTTTTTTATTTCGTACTGAAAACTATATTGAACATTTTTTATTAGTCCCTCTGAGGGATTTGAACCAGTGATTGTCAGATCGCTGGTACAATACACTGCAACACTAATGTATTGCCGAGTGTTGTCATTTTTACGGGTCCTGGTAAGCCTCGCGTCACTCATACTACGATGTTCTCCAAGGCTATCTGGTGGCGCGTGCCATTGGATTTAGGGCCCATACACACTAGCACAGAGCCTGTGTATGGCCTAACATTTGTAAAGACACCTGTGGTCAATTTCAGTAGAGCCGCAGGAGGCATGGGCATTACGGCCAACAGAAAATGGCCTAACTTTACCACAGGATTGACCATGTGATGTTATATTACGTGACATGCCGCAAGTGAGGGTTATCCGACCCCAGAAATGTGTGATTGTTGTGGTTTGATGAAATGGTGGATCGTGTGTGGCCTTCCTGTTCCTACGTGGCATATTACCCTTCTGATCCTAAACCAGTGGCAAATAAATAAATATATATATACTGCTGCGTTTACCAACTAGTCCATTGATTGGAGCATCAGGGCGCATGTGCGGCCACCGCTACATTCAATCTCCTCCTCATAGTCGTGCAGTGAGAGGGGATTCAGGCCCTCGTTCTACTAATCGGCGGGGATTCTCAGTGACCAGGCATTTATCATCTGTCCTTAAGATTGGTGATAAATGCCTAAGGCCCTGCTCACATGTATTTTGGCAAGTTTTGCGCACCAGACTACACAGTAGGGACTGCTTATGTAAAGCTTGCCATTAAATTCAATGGGAAAATGCGCCGTTGGGGCATACGCCACTTTTTTTTAACACGTGGAGACTCAAAACACATGAAAAAAAATGCGTCCAAAAACACATCAAAATCCTCTACTTATTCATTAAACAACATGGTGTGTTTTTGTCGTGGATTGCGCGTCGGTTTTTTTTCATACTCATCACGTCACTATGACATGTCAGAGTTTTTTTTTTGTAAAGTTTAGTTTCCCTTTAATAAGTTCCGTATTTCAGTATAACTCCGTGGTTGTACAGAACCGTAATATTCTCATGTGCAATGATGATGTAATATTCTGCAGGAGCCTTTGGACGACGCGGTCACATGACATCACGTCACTATGATAGCGACGTAACTATGGCCTATTCATAACAGAGAAATGTGGGAAACTTAAGGGTGGAGGGGTTCACGATGCGGCATAAATACAACCGCAATACACTGACCCCCCCCCCCTCCTTCATTGTTCTACTAAGCTGGATAAAAATCACCATACGATCCTATGGTTTTCTGCAGTAAGTCTATTTCTGGATTTTTTAGGCATTTCATCTATATTATGCGTGTCTGAAAGAGTAACTTTACCGTAGCACTGGTCATGTGATGTTGTTATATTATGTGTCGCACCTCAAATGTGGTCACCTTAACACTAGTGAGGCTTGTCCGACCCCAGGATTATTCTGAGCGCCAAGATCAGTGATCCTTCTGGTTCAGAATCAGAATAGTATTAGTAAAGTTCTGTTCAGGCTGTTGGACCTGTGGTCAGGCTGGGTCTTATATTAGTAAATATACAGACGTAATACTCTGACCCCCCTCCCCTCGTAGCTCTACCAAGCTGGATATAGCACACCATAGGATCTAAGTCTATTTCAAGAGAACTGCAGGACGTTTTGGTATTTTGTCCGTATTACGCCCATCCGAGGGCCCTGTAACGTTAAGAACCTCGCATATGTAAGTATAGTAAAAGTAGCGGTAATACAAAATAATCTACATACTCCGCATATGATTTTTTTGATTGAAAATGCTTTATTCACAATCAGTCATAATCATACAAACATTACCGCAACGCAGCGCAGGCCATGAAGCAGTAGATAATAAGAATCACCAAACATAGGATGACAGCACGACCCACAGTACAGGCTAACCTATGCTATACATCACACCACATTCTACACTAACATCCTTCCATTCACTAAAATCAATCAATAAGCATTACAGACAAGTGATGGGGTGGGGGAGTGGGAAAGAGGGGGAGTCGCAGGCCCGAAGCTTTAATGAAAGACAACACGCAAGAAGGGAGAGTGGGGGGAAGGGGAGTATACATCCTCTTTCTCGTCGACATTCGGGCTGTCCCAGGTGGAATAGTCTCTCAGCAGGCTGTGGATCAGCCTGCGGCAGTCCTGGACAGACACACTCGTTCTCTTTGCAGAATTAGACAATTCCTGGCAAACCATATAGAGTCCTTAAAACAGTTCATAAGGCACTAGGCCTCCTGGATTACTCCATCCATGTTACTCCCAGGAAATAGTCCATAAAGTACCGAGCGGTACGACAGTCTATTCCTGGGAACTGAGTGCTTGAGTTCGTGTTCCAAGGCTTTCAACAGGCCCTGTGCAAAGGGGCACTGCCAGAAAATGTGCAAAGATGTTTCCCCTGTGAAGGGGCACATGGGGCAGTACCGGGTCTTGCACAGGTTGTGGGCATGCATGAATGACCTAAGAGGCAGTCCTGCCTGGATCACCATCCATGCAATGTCCTTGTGCCTGTTGGTCAGATGACACGTTAGTCCAAACAGTATCCAATGAGTCGGCATTAAGCCCTGGAACAGACTCCACCAAGTCCTTTGCTCTGATGTGCTTGTGGATCGTCTTCGGTTTCCACTAGTCAAGCTTAAGACAATCCAGTTTACGTTCCTACACAAACCGGAGATAATCTCCATAGAACCAGGGAGCTGTACCACTTGTCCCAGCCAAAACCTCACCAGAGGGGAAGGAGGAAGAAACGGGAAATGGCCTTGCCCGCACAGCTGTTTGCTGTTCTTAGAGTCCTACCAACACAATCACATACAAAGGCATCCACAGTGGGGAGTGGGGATGTCAGGCATACCCTTCCCATCTTTGCGGGGCTCCTTCTACATAACTGTCCACTTTACTCTGTCCATTTTTGAGCCCTAGATGAAGCGAAACACAGAACTGGTAATGGCACTCAAGACAGTGGCAAGAGGGAGCCATGCCTGCGTAGTGTATTGTAACACGGGCAAAACGTTGTTACGCAGGACCAGTGCATTGCCCTCAATAGTGAGCTGTCTGAGGCTCCACAGTCCGATTCTCTGATTGACTTTGGCCAAGCGTTGTTCCCAGGACTCTTGAGCTGCACCTTCCTTCCCAAACCAGTCTCCTAGAATTTTTATGCAGTCCAGCTTGATGGTTTTATGGGAAGGGGGTAGAAGAAGACAGTGCCCATTCCCAAAGAGCATAGCTTCTGACTTCCCACAGTTGACCTTTGCCCCTGAAGCCTGTCCAAACTCTTTTGCAGGTCTGGATAAGTGCAGTCACCAAACGCTTGTCAGCGCAGAAGACAGCCACATCATCCATATACAGCAAGCGCTTGACCTCGAAGTGTCCTGGACCTGGTGCGGTGATCCCCCTGATCTCTCCATTCTGCCACATAGACTGCGAAGAGCTCTATAACACATACAAAAAGGAGTGGTGAAAGAGGACAGGAAAGGAGTCAGTTTTCAAGCCACTCACCAACACTGTACTGTAAACATCAGAATACATCAAGTTAACATACAAACAGAACATCCTGCCAAGCCCTAGCCTACGCGGAGCCCTGCCCATGAATTGGTGAGAGACCTGGTCAAAAGCCTTCTGATCAAGACTGACCAGGGCCGCATGTGCACCGCGTCTCTCACAAGGGCAAGACTGTCGGCCACCCTACGGCCAGGAATGCTGCAGGTGTGGTCTGATGACAACCTTCAGTCTGTTAGCCAATACTTTATCGAGGATCTTGTAGTTCACGTCCAGGAGAGAGATGGGATGCCAGTTTTTCAGGTCACATCTCTCCCCCTTCCGCTTATACAAGATTGTGATCATGCCTTCTCTCAATGATGGAGGCATTCTGCCCTCCACCACCATCTCCCCATAGAGCTCCAACAGGTCCGGACAGATCAGGTCCCCCAGCGCTACATAAAGTTCTGGGGTCCTGCCGACGTCTGAAGGATTTAGCAGCAGAGAGCAGCTCCTCCACCGTCAGAGGGACATTCATAGCCTCCGTACCTGCAGGATCAAGATGGTAAGTGATACCTGACAGGAATTTATCGGCGGCTTTAGGGTCAGTGGTCTTCGGGGGAATGGAGGCTGTGTTAGTAGTCTGTGACAACCCCCCATCACTGCCTTCTTCCCAGAATTCATGTTTCCGGTCTCATCTCTGAGTTCCTCCAGGGACGAGTGGCCGGCATGGAGTTTCCTGAAAAAGAACGTGTTACATTTCTCACCCTTCTCCAGGTTCTCCACCTTGGAATAAAAGACAATTCGCTTGGATTCCTCCCCAAAGTGCCTCCTCCAGCTCCTTCCTGACGTCTCAGCCACATTGAAGGAGGTCTTGCAGGGATCACAACTGACGATGCATCTCTCTGAAGTCTCTCTTTCTTTCACACCCCTGTTGACTTCTTGCCTGAAAGAAACAACAAAATTCAACTCATTCCCATCAGTCACAGGTTTTGTTAAAGAAAACATTATCATTTCACCGAACAACATAGGCATCCCTATATTCTGCCAGTGTTTCCTCTTTCCAGCAGTGCATTTTATTTTTGAACTTTGAAAGCCCAAACTGTGCTTTCTCTCATGCAGATGCACCAACCAAAAAAAAACCCACACAAGGATGCAAGCTATCACAGCCCTTCTCTTAAAAGAGAGAGGCTTGCATAACCATTCCCCAACCCGTAGGCCTAGAGGATCGATAATCCTCCCTTGCCAAAGCTTAGGGAGACCCAAACACACTCCTGGGTTGCCACTCCAGTGTCCACCTAGGAGCCTGCATCGGGTTGCACCTCCCCACCGAAGAAGGGAGGTCAGGTTGCAGGGGAAAACAGAACCATATGGCCACACATTTTCTCCCTAGACCTCAAGAGGGTCCCAAAAGGGCACCACATTCCGAAAAACCTTGTGACAAAACACACAGTGAAAAACAAAATTAAATAGCAGTGCATCCAGCAGTGCACCTGATGGTCTTAGTGTTTGTAGAGTGCTGGTGCAATGTTTTTTTTTTTTATATGTAATGCTACCTTGATGGTACACGGCTCAAATGTGGTCACCTTAATCTTAGTGAGTGTTGTCCGACCCCAAGGTTATACCGAGTCACAAAGACCTGTGATCATTCTGGTTCAGACCTGTGATGAATGGGAAAGCACGCAACTGTCTGACATGGAAAATTACCATCCTGAACCAGTGGTGACTATGTATAGATAATAAACTTTAATCTCCATTCCTTTGAAGGGTGATCTGTCATAGATAATGCCCCCTACTGGTTGAAGCTAAAAGTTTTCCTCTTTCAAAATATTTTGCTATTAAAAAAAAAAAATAAAGTAAAAAAGTTACACATATTTGGTATCGCCATGTCCGTAATGACCCCAACTATAAAGCTATTACATTATTTAATCCGCACGGTGAACGCCGTAAAAAATAAAATAAAAAATAATGGAAAAATTGCTGTTTTCTGTGAATCCTGCCTTAAAAAATGGTGATTAAAAAGTGAACAAAAAGTCACATCTACTCCAAAATAGTACCAATAAAAACCACAAGTCGTCCCGCAAAAAAAAAGCCCTCACACAACTGCATTGGCGGAAAAATAAAAAATTATTGCAATTCAAATATAGAGACACAAAAACAAATAATTTTGAAAAAAAAGTTATTGTGTTATTTATACCACACGGTAAACGGCGTAGATTTAGGACGCAAAAAAGAGTGGCAAAATTTCAGGGTTTTTTTCTATTCCCCCCCCAAAAAAAAGTTAATAAAAGTTAATCAATAAATACCCCAAAATGGTGCTATTAAGAAATACAACTTGACTACGACGATGGAAAAATGTAAAAAATAGCTTGGTTATTGAGGTCAAAATAGGCTGGTCATTAAGGGGTTAAACATGAAAAAAACGAAAACATGCAGTACAAAAACAGACATTTTACTATTCTATTTTTTACCCTTTGCATCTTCAGGCAATAACATCCTGTTTTTCAGAAAAAAATGTTTTCCTTTTATACAATATAAACATCTTCTCTCTCCCCACAGGGGACCTCCGCTCATTCTCCTCTATCATGATCTCGTGAAAGTTCAACTCGATACTCAGGAGAACCGCAAAAACGAATCCACTCTACCCATGTGTTTTGAAATTTCCGCCTCTTTTCATTACCATAAGTCACCAGATCTTCCATTCTTATAATATCATTTACTTTTATGCTATGTTCACACGCATAACAAAACCGTCTGAAAATACGGAGCTGTCTTCAAGGGAAAACAGCCTCTGATTTTCAGCCAATTTTTTGCGTTATTCTTTACGACCATTTTCAGAGCTGTTTTTCTATTGAGTCAATGAAAAAACGGCTCCAAAAACTGCTCAAGTAGTGACATGCACTTCCTTTTACGAGGCGTTTTTTTAATGCGGCCGTTTTTAAAAATCATTAAGCCCCCGCATTTTTAGCCTTTTTTCGGGGCATTTACGGCCCGAAAAAGGTCTGAAAATAGCCCGTGTGAGCATACCCTTAAGAGCCGGGCATTCACTGATGGTGGATCTCTCCACTTCAGGGATACCTGCTCTTGCAGCATTCATCAGGTTGTTATCACTGTGATGCAGGAGGAAGAGGTCAGGACCTAATAGTCCCACAGCCTTTATTACCAATCTTATTACTCTACTGATCTCTCTCCAATTTTCACAGTCCCAAAATATATGACATAATGATCCATTTTCTGCACCACATCTCCAGCAATTTGGAGGATACGACTTACATATTTTATGAGTTTTGAGCGGGACCATGTACCAACGGGTCATTATTTTATACCCTGTTTCTTGTGTTTTATTACATATACTTGTTTTATGGGTTAATGTGTATATTTTGTTTCTTTGGTCTGCTGTAAATCTCCAATTTATACGTATATATTATATTTATTGTATATACGGAAGTAATTGGAGCTGTTTTGCAATGGAGTCAATGAAATACGACAGATGGGATGACCCTCGGGAGAATTCTAACAAAGGGTTCAATGACAAATTTAAATCTCCTCCTATCACTACTATTCCTTATTTAAACTTATCTAATCTTTCCAATTGTATTTCCAGAGTTTGTAATTGTTTTACGTTTGGGAGGTACAATAAAGCAAACGTATATATTTGCTCCCCGACCTTCCCTTTCACAAATATTGCTCTTCCTTCTGATCCACATAGTTCCATGGGACATGTCCTGAGATCAAAATGCTTGTCCCCTTTGATCGAGAGTCCACTGAGAAACTGTGATAGCTATCAGGGTAGTGCCTGTTCCACAATCTATGTCGCGGTGACCTGACAAAACGTGTTTCCTGAATAAAAGCTACCTGTATTTTTTTTCTCCATAATGTGTATGTTCTGTAATTTATTTTAGCAAAGTGAATATAGAAAAAGCGTTTTGTGGCATTTTTTTTTTACCTTGTTCATGTATTACGCTAAATAACATGTTACATTAATTCTTCAGGTTATTACGGTCGTGTGGATACCTAATATCTGTCGTTTTTTGTTTTTATGTAATGTTTAGACAAGAAGATGTTTTTTATACTAAATAATCACTTTTTTTTACATTTTTTTATTATTATTTTTTTGCTATTTTTTTTTTTTAATTCTCATGAAAGGATAACTTTTTAACAACTTTATACTTTACTTATAATGTATTAGCTTACTCCTGTATACTAATACATTATACTGTGTCATTATGACATCACATAGTGCGCCCTAACAGCAGGCTTATGGAACAGACAGCCCTGGGGTCCTTTCTAAGTTGGAGATCAGACGAGTGTATGGGCACCTTAAGGTCTGGTTCCCATGGGTCGGATACGCTGCGTAAAAAACGCGCAGTCTATCCGACCTGTAGCCCACAGCACCTTCCGTCCGAACTGAATTTCCGCTGAGAAAAAACAAAAAATGTTCATACTTACCCCTCCCTCTTTTCTGCACGTAGTCCAGCCTCCTAAGATGACGTTGCAGGCCATGGGATGCTGCAGCCTGTGATTGGCTGCAGAGGTCACATGGGATGAAACATCATTCCAGGAGGCCGGACTGCTGGAAGAAGGAGAGAATTCTGGGTAAGTATGATTTTTTTTTTTTCTGAGTTGCCAAAGTTTCAACACTTGGCTTTCTGTTGCGTGTTTTGCATCCCTATTGAATTCAATGGGGAAAACCCGCAAAAGAAAATCAACGAAAACGCAGAATAAATTGGCATGCTGCGGATTTAAATTCCGCACCGCAGGTCAATTCATTAACGTTTACGCTCCGGTTTTTTTGTCTTGCTGGTCATTTAAACAGATGATTCCAGAATCTTTCCTCTGGCCATAGACTAGAGATTTTGGATAGCGGATTTAGACCCTTTCCTACGGTCTGTGTTTGACTTTTTGTGATACCCATGAGCGTGATAGACCGTGACCAAAAGGAGATAATAACAACATCAGACAGATGCAATACCTGGACCTCCACAGTGCTACTATAGCGGACAACTGATGAGCTATCCACAGGATAGGTCATCAGTAAATGATCTGTGGGGCTCCAACACCTGGACTCCGCACCGGTCAGCTGTTCCGGCTGCCTACAGGCATCGGATGTTATGCAGTGTATGAAGTATAGCGGCCGTAGTATAGCGGCTGTACTGCAGCTCAGCCGCTATTCGGTGATCAGAGCCATCTGCTTCCGGAATGGATATCCGGTGTCCAAAGGAAGCTGAAACAGCTGATTTGTGCGCGGTCTGGGTGTCGGACCCCCACCGATCATATACTGATGACCTATCCTGTGGATAGGGTCATCAGTTGTCCGTGAGTGGACAACCCCTTTAAATCACCATAGGATCCTATGGGGATCTAAGTCCATTTCAGCAGGAGACGCACAAAAGGTCTGAGAATTGAGCCCGTTTTCTGGCAATCTGAAAGTGACATAATTTTACAGTGGGACTGATCATGTGATGTTATATTATGTGACATGACACAAGTACGATCATTTTAATATTAGTGAGTGTTTTCCGATCCCACGGTTATACCAATTCCAAAAATGGTCGATGCTTCTGGTTTAGAACTATGATGAAAATATCCCACGGCTGTGAGACATGTGCAGTCTTATGTACAATGTGATATTTTACCCTTCCGACCCTAAACCAATTCTTTATAATCTCTAGTAGTTTATATTGTGTAATTGGGTATTATTTTTTCTTTAACATGCAATGGCAGAATATAAAGTATAATTTAAAACACATTGATGTTCAATTAAGATACAGCAAAAAACAAAGGCACAAACACCCATAAGTGAAACAAGAAGTGTGTCAATAGACATCACCTAGTAATAAACGAGGACTATATGTCTATTATAAAATACACCCATAGAAGACACATAACGATCACATAAAGGGTTCACTCACCCTGGTAACCAGTCAATCTAAAGTCCTAAAATCTGTGCATGTAATTTGTTATCTTGACATTGAAGTTGCTCCTTATTGGTCGGTTACTGGGGTTCTTTCATACGACATAGCACCCTATAAATAGGAGTCTTATAGTCCCATTCGCTTATCCCAGCTGGATACTACAGTTCACTCTATCTGTTGAGGATTTGCTGCAGGTTTCCCCATTTCTTCCAATTGTGTGAATCATGAAATCTGCAGTGAATCGTGAAATTGTGTGAATCGTGAAATCTGCAGTAAAGCAGGGGACAACCGGTCACACATGAGTCGCAGTAAAATTTATGGGATTACTGTGATGCGAGCGCAATATTACCAAATGGGAAACGAGATCACTTGACAACATCTTTCCCACAAAGGGGGGTTTGGGTATTTTTTCCGGATTACGCCGGTCTGAAGGTCCTGTAACGTTGCCCTTTTAGAAGCATAAATAAGTCATCAATACGTGCAGTAAGAACCTCATATATGTAAGTAAACGTAGCAGTGATACAAAATAATCTACATACAGTGCATCTGGTGGTTTTAGCCCTCGTAGAGTGCTGGTGCAATGCTTTTTTGATATGTAATGTTACCTCGATGTTTCGCACCTCAGATGTGGTCACCGTAATATTAGTGAGTGTTGCCCGACCCCAGGGTTAGACCGAGCGCACAGACTGGTGATCCTTCTGGTTCAGAAGTGTGATGAATGGGAGAGCACACAACTGTGTGACATGTGCAACCTTCCTGTTACGACGTGGCACATTACCCTTCTGATCCTGAACCAGGCGTGTATCACTTTAAATAATAGATTATAATTCTTTACATTATAATTGGGATTTCTAAAATTTGTTTCCTGGAGTCTGAAATTATGGGTATTGTTACTTTTATGGGATAAGTTATTGTTTTTCAGGATATTGTAAAATGTACTGGGAAACTAGAAAACAAAGTATTTGTGGAGTGGAATGGGAAAAAAAACAGCGGTTCCTCCATTTTTCTTTGTGGGAGGGGTTTCGTTTTCACTTCGTGCCGTAAAAACGACAACTTAACTTTATTCTGCGGGTCAATACGCTTACAGCATTAGATTTTTTTTATCGTTTTATTTGTGTTTTACTACTTTTACAAAGAAAAAAATATTTATTACAAATTTTTTGTTTTATTTCGCCAAATTCTGAAAGCCATAACTTTTAATTTCTCCGTCAGTTGAGCGGTGTGAGGGCTTATTTTTTGCGGGATGAGCTGTAGTTTTTATTTGTACCATTTTTGGTACATATGACTTTTTGGTCACTTTATATGACTTTTTTTTAGGGTTGATGTGGCCACAAAACAGCGATTCTGTCGTTTCATTTTGTTTTATGGCGTTTACTGTGTGAGTTAAATAATGTTATACTGTAATAGTTCCGAGTTTTACGGATGCGGGAAATCAAGTTTGTTTACTGTATAATTTTTTCTTTTTTTCTTCAGAGGATAAACGGGAAAAGGTTTTTTGAACTTTTAATATTTTTTTTATTTACTACTGAAAACAGGGCGGGGCCATGGGGGGCAGTTAGGGTCAGTTTACACATTGCGTAAATATGGCGTATACCTGTGTGATAATACCTGGATTTTCCGCAGCACAATTCAGTAGCAGCAAAGTGGATGAGATAAAACAAGTCTCATCCACATGCTGCATAAATAGTGAGTAGAAAAAATGCTCAGAAATTGACCTGCGGTGCAGAATTTTATTCCGCAGAATGTCAATTGTATTTGCATAAATGCTGCTTATTTGTTGCGGGTTTTCCCCTTTGAATTCAATGAAGCGGTAAAACCCACAACAAATACCAGCAGGGCCATAGCTAAAGGCTCATGGACCATGGTGCAAGAATTCAGCTTGGCCCCCCCTGCGCCTCTGCCCAGCCGCCTTGCCCAATAGTCCCCATGGATGTCCTCACAGTATAATGCCCCCATAGCTGCCTCCACGGTATAATGCCCCAACGCAGTATAATGATCCCCATAGCTTCCCCCACTCAGTATAGTGCCCCCATAGTATAATGCCTCTATAGAATTATGCTCCCCTTAGCTTCCCCCCACAGTATAATGCGCACCATAGCTGCCTCCACAGTATAATGCCCCACACAATATAATGCTCCTCATAGCTTCCCCCACACAGTATAACGCCCCATAGTATAATGGTCTCCATAGCTGCCCCCTCATAGTATAATGCTCCCCATAGCTGCCCCTACAGTATAATGCTCCACATAGCTGCCCCTACAGTATAATGCTCCACATAGCTGCCCCCCACAGTATAATGCCCCACATAGCTGCCCCCCCACAGTATAATGCTCCACACAGCTGCCCCCTCACAGTATAATGCTCCCCATAGCTACCCCCACAGTATAATGCCCCCCTTAGCTGCCCCATACAGTAAAATGCTCCCATAGCTGCCACCATATCAGCCCCCCTCCTATACCCAGTATAATGCCCCCATATGTGCCTAATAAAAAATAATAACACAATTACTTACCTATCCCCGTTCCTACGACGGGTGGAGGATCCTTCTCCTCCGGTCTGTGCTATGAGTGACTTGGCGCAGACAGGCGCGATGACATCACTACATCGCGCCTGCCTGCGCTGAGCCGCTCACTGCAGAATGGATGCTGGGGCAAGGAGCCGTCACTCCTTGCTCCAGCATTCAATTCAACTGTATCTGCATATGCAGTTGGAACTGGGACCAGCAGCGGTCTCCTGGGATGAAACGTCATCCCAGGATGCTAATCTGTTAGCAGGCCAGCTAATGTTCAGTAGTTTTCTGCAGCGGACACTGGGCGAAAAACAACACCACAGTTTGGTGCGGTTTTTCGGCCGAAATTCCCTGAGGCCACCGGGGTTGATACCAGATACCGCGGCCCGGTGGTTGGGGATCACTGCTCTAAGGGATCTGAACCAGCGATTGTCAGATCGCTGGTACAATAAACTGTAGCACTAATGTATTACTAGTGTATTGTCATTTTTACCGGCTCTTGTTAAGCCCTGTGAGAGGCAGGTATCGCTCAGTGCAGATTTATGATTAGGATTAGGCCACTGTGACGTTTCTTCCCACTGTGATTAGGTCATGTGACCGAGCTGTCCAATGATTTTTAGACCTCATATACAATAGAGGAGACACGAAGAGTCCATGCGGCTCTGTACTATGGAGTCCTGTGCAAGAAGCCATACAGCCTATGAGTGCTGCAGTAAAGGCTCGTTGGGTGCCATATATACTGAGATATTCTCCTCTAGAGGCAATACTTTCTTATACTTCTGTACATACAGAGTCCGATGGCGCATGCCATGATTGATTTCCTATGTGATTCGTACAGAATCCAACAGAAAAAACTCTGTATGAAATTGAAGGTATGAGGAAGTACAGTAAAGACCCATACACCTGTATGAGCGCCAAATTACCGCTCTGCACAACTCGAAGGTTGTACGAAACTGTAATACGCTTGTGTGCAATGATGATGTCATGAACAAATACACAGTAAACAGTGTGGTCCCTACCTATTTGTACGACCCAACCTAAACGACGGCGCACAACTGGGCGGCGTTCCCTATACTGGTACAAGTGAAACTAACAAACAGCTAAGACAGAGACCGTAAGAAATAACAAAGGGTCACCTGGGAAGTACACAGAGAGAGAGGCAGGGCAATTGCGCCACTGACAAGTCTGGGCGCTAAAGGCGGAGTCAGGCAGGGTTAAACCGGGAGAGTAATAAGATAAATTTATTCTGGCTACGCGTTTCAATGCAGGACTGGCATCTTCCTCAGACCAAATAATATAAAACAGGGAAATACACTCTCCATTAACCCCTGAATGACCGCCCATACAACTTTTTGTCAGTCATTGAGGGTACTTATGCCACAGCGCTCTGAAAAGGCGGCACTGTGACATAAGCCCGGCACGGGTTTCCCTTGCTGGCTAGAGCATGTATCCGGATGTCTAAAGACAGCCGGGATCCTGCTCTAATGGACAGGATTGAAATCAGCTTCTATCCTGTCCGTTTATCCCCTGGGATATCACGGTCAATAGTATCAGCAGCATCTAAGTGTTTTCAGAGGGTGGGGGCTCCCTCTGTCACCCCATCAGCTCCCTCACGACGAGATCGCATGGTGCCGATTGTAACAAAGGCCTCCTGGTCTGCCTTCAGTGTATGCTTATTAGGCCCTGCCAAAGTCAGCTTTCTGCCGCCTCGGGTCCGCTATTTGCGAATATAGAGGCTCGTGGGGTTCATGACACAGTGTATGCTAGTAATTATACAGCTGTTGTACAGCCGCAACACTCGCCCCCTCCTATGATTATCTATTTCCGAATTTTTGGGGTATTGCATCCATATTATGCCTGTCTGAAATCGTAACTTTACCGTAGCACTAGTCATGTGATGTTAATATATTATGTGACGCGGCTCAAATATGTTCACCTTAATATCAATGAGGGTTGTCCGACCTCAGGGTTACACCAAACTTAACGCTTCTGGTTTAGAACTATGATGCAAAGAAGATCCCATGTGTGCAGTCTGATATAAAATGTGATATGTTACCCTTCTGACCCTAGACAAATTCTTTATAATATTGTATATTTTTATTTTTTAGCATGAACAGGACATAAAGTATAATCAAAACATACTGATAATCAATTGTGATACAGCAAAAAAACAAAGCAAAACAAAACGTACAAACACCCATAAATGAAATAAGAAGCGTGCCAATAGACATCACCTAGTAATGAATGACGGCTATGTGTATGTTTCCTCTGGCACAATTTACAAAATAGACTAATAAAAGTTTGGGTATTTTGTTCGTATTACGTCCAACTGAAGGCCCTGTAATGTTACCTTTATAAAAGCAAACAAAATCATCAATAAGTGCGTTACAAACCTCAGATTTGTAAGTATAGTAAATGTAGTGGTAACACAAAACAATCTACATACAGTGCATCCGTTGGTCTTAGCGCTTGTAAAGTGCTATTTCAATGTTATTTTTATATGTAATGTTATCTTGATGCAATGCGGCTCAAATGTGGTCTCCCTAATATTAGTGAGTGTTGTCCGACCCCAGGGTTATACCGAGTCACAATGACCTGTGATCCTTCTGGTTCAGACCTGTGATGAATGGGAGAGCATACAACTGTGTGATATGTGCACCCTTCTTGTTACGACATGGCACATTACCCTTCTGATTCTGAACCAGTGGTGATTACACATAGATTGTTGACTATAATCTTTGTTGTTTTATAGGGTGACTTGTTATGGATGATGCCTCCTACTGGTTAACAATACCTCCTTAAAGAAAATGTTTGATAGAAGCATGCCTTTCCATATATGCATCCCCAATCTGACTGTATACCACACTCTACACTTCTTTTATGTCTACTGTACTTACTTTCTAAGCTGCTGCTTTGTCTGTGCTTTAAAAAAGCCTCCATCTTGATTCTTAGATTTCCCCAGCTTTCTCTTCCTTTCTGCTTTGCTATCAATCCCATGATGCTTCAGCACAGTATCACATGACCAGCCAAGGACCATACCATTTCTGCATGCTGGGGGACACTGATTATCATTCTTGCTATATTCTCTTAAATAAACTGAGAAACCATAAGTATACATACAGGGAGGCTGCACTATATTTTTCTACATTATACCTGTGTGACAGGAACCTGTATCAGTGGTAGCTGATGATAGACTTTTATATCCCCCCTGTGCAAAACTAGTGTGGTACAAGAACTGCTGAAGCCTGTGATAGGTGACACATAGATCTCCATAGACTCAAGTAGAGAAGGCATGTCACCGAGCCTGATTCACACGGCTGCTAAGCAACATCCCAGTCTGATATATAGAGATAGAAATAACAGGTGAGAGACTGACACATGGAATCCAATAATGGTACACATGGGAAAGTTTCGTTTTGGCTTGAGTGTCCCTTTAACCCGTTAGTGACCGGCCCATCGTGTTTCTACGTCAGTCACTAACGGGCCTTATTCCGATGCCATAGACTTTTTACGTCGCGGCATCGGAATAAGTAAACAGAGCAGGGAGCTGTCAAATCTCCCTGCTCTCAGCTGTCAGAGGCAGCTGAGGGCTAGGAGCGTCCCTGCTCTGCCGGGTGAGATCGATATTAGTATCGATCTCACCCGTTTAACCCCTCAGATGCGGTGCTCAATAGCGAGCACCGCATCTGTGTGGTTTTGGAGAGAGGGAAGGAGCTCCCTCTCTCCCCCACCGACACCCGGCGATACGATCGCCGAGTGTCTGTGTCTCCAATGGCAGCCGGGGGCCTAATAAAGGCCCCCAGGTCTGCCTGGAGCGAATGCCTGCTAGATCATGCCGGAGGCATAATACACTGCAATACTTCTGTATTGCAGTGTATTATAATAGCGATCGCAGAAACGCATATTATAGTCCCCTAGTGGGACTAGTAAAAAAGTAAAAATAAAAGTTTAATAAAGTTAATAAAAAAAAAATGTGAAAAAAAATGAAAAACCCACTTTTTCCCCTTACAAACTGCTTTACTATTAAAAAAACAAAATAAAGTAAAAAAGTTACACATATTTGGTATCACCGCGTCCGTAACGACCCCGACTATAAATCTATTACATTACTTAACCCGCACGGTGAACGCTGTAAAAAATTAAACAAAGAACGACAAAAAAAAGCCCTCATACAACCGCATCGGCGAAAAAATAAAAACGTTACGGCTCTTCAATTATGGAGACACAAAAGCAAATAATTTTGAAAAAAAAGCGTTTTTACTGTGTAAAAGTAGTAAAACATACAAAAACTATACAAATTTGGTATCGTTGCAATCGTAACAACCCGCTGAATAAAGTTATTGTGTTATTTATATCACACGGTAAACGGCGTAGATTTAGGACGCAAAAAAGAGTGGCGAAATTTCCGATTTTTTTCTATTCCCCCCCAAAAAAAAGTTAATAAAAGTTAACCAATAAATAATATGCGGACACCAGGCGAAAAACAGCACCACAGTTTGGTGCGGTTTTTTGCCCGAAATTCCCTGAGCCCTCCGGGGCGGATACCAGATACCGCGGCCCGGTGGTTGGGGATCACTGCTCTAAGGGATCTGAGCCAGCGATTGTCAGATCGCTGGTACAATAAACTGTAGCACTAATGTATTACTAGTGTATTGTCATTTCTACCAGCTCTTGTTAAGCCCTGTGAGAGGCAGGTGTTGCTCAGTGCAGATTTATGATTAGGATTAGGCCACTGTGACGTTTCTTCCTACTGTGATATGAGGTCATGGGACCGAGCGGTCCAATGATTTTTAGGCTTCATATACAATAGAGGAGGCACGAAGAGCCCCTGCGGCTCTGTACTATGGAGTCCTGTGCAAGAAGCCATACAGCCTATGTGTGCTGCAGTACAGGCTCGTCGGGTGCCATATATAC
Organism: Rhinoderma darwinii; assembly: GCF_050947455.1. Taxonomy (NCBI): domain Eukaryota; kingdom Metazoa; phylum Chordata; class Amphibia; order Anura; family Rhinodermatidae; genus Rhinoderma; species Rhinoderma darwinii. Next base: position 382,168,650 of record NC_134689.1, on the reverse strand, counting down.
TGACATATTCTCCTCTAGAGGCAATACTTTCTTATACTTCTGTACATACAGAGTCCGATGGCGCATGCCATGATTGATTTCCTATGGGATTCGTACAGAATCCAACAGAAAAAACTCTGTATGAAATTGCAGTCATAAGGAAGTACTGTAAGGACCCATACACCTGTATGAGCGCCATATTACCGCTCTGTACAACTCGAAGGTTGTACAAAACTGTAATACGCTCGTGAGCAATGATGATGTAATGAAGACGGAATCCAAACACAAGGCAAGGGAGAAGTGGATAGCGCTGCTGAATAAAACTGTAAATGCGGTATTTTAATAAATATTCTGGCTACGCGTTTTTAATGCCGGATTGGTGTCCTCCTCTCGCCAAATAATATAAAACAGGGAAATACAGGCTCCATTAACCCCTTAATGATCGCCCAGATTACTTTTTGCCGATCATTAAGGGTACTTATGCCACAGCACTTCGAATTGGCGGTGCTGTGACATAAATCCTTACCGGCTAGAGCGTGTATCTGGCTGTCTAAAGACAGTGGGGCTCCTGCTCTAACGGGCGTGATTGAAATCAGTTTCGATCCCGTCCATTTATCCGCTTAGATGTCACGGTCAATAGCGACCAAGACATCTTAGTGTTTTCAGGAGGTGGGGGTCCCTCTGTCCCCCCCATCAGATACTTTGCGACAAGATGGCATGGTGCCGCTGGTAACGAAGGCTTCCATGTCTGCCTTCAGTGTATGCCTATTAGGCCCTGCCAAAGTCAGCTTTCTGCTGCCTCAGGTCCACTAGGCATGAATGTAGAGACTGGAGGGGTTCATGACGCAGCATATATTAGTAATTATACAGCCGCAATACTCGGACACCCCTCCCCCCATTGTTCTACTAAGCTGGATATAGATCATCATAGGATCTTATGGTTTTCTACAGTAAGTCTATTTCTGGATTTTTTGGGATATTGCATCCATATTATGCCTGCCTGAAAGAGTAACTTTACCGTAGCACTGGTCATGTGATGTTATTATATTATGTCAAAATGAAAACAAGAAATTAAAAAAACCCGGGAGAGAACGCCTACGCATTTAGAACTTTTCAGTTCTTAATCATCATATCGTGTGCTGGACCTCTAACTTTTTCCCTTGGATTTCTACCTACGCCCGACGTAGCTCTCTAGAAGGGGCTGGACGCAGCCTGCAGGGCTTAAGGGGAAGCCTCCGTGACCTCCCTGGTAGGAAAAGGGTTAATAGGTAAGGGAGAGTTGGAGGGAGTTGGAGGAGGGACAAGGCGGAGTCAGGGGGCCGTTGCTGCGCTTCCCGCTGTTTTCGGCATTGAGCCGGAAGCAGCGGGAGGAGTAGCACAGGGAAAGACAAGCTTAGCACAGGGAAAGACAAGCTCCCCGTTGCCCGCGCTACTAATCATGTCGGAGGCAGTTTTATTAGAGCGGCTGCGTGCCGCTGCTGTGCACCACGGTCCCGGATGGCTGGAAGAGACCGTGGCTGCATTAGCGAGGATCCCGGACGCCGTTTCGCCACGTCAGGCCCGGCGTTCGGGGTCTGTTGCAGGGGACAGGCTCCCCTCCCCCGGCCCCCTTCCTAGCATGACTATGGCGGCGGGGGGGGGGGGGAGTCGGCAACAACCGCTCCTGCTCGGAGCAGGCAGAGAGCGTTGCCGGGGGTGACGGCGACTCAGGCCGGGTCGACCCGTCCCTCCCGGCGGTCCCGACCTCCAGAGCGCCTCAGTCCTGAGGCAGTCCCGCGGACACGGCATTGCAGAGGGAGCCCGATCACGGACGCTGCAGGCCAGGCAGCTGGGAGGACCACCCCTTCCCAGGCCCTGCGTCCTGGCAGGAATCCCAAGCCGCGACGGGGTCCGGCGGTAAGCAGGGAGTCGCAGGCCGGGCTCCCTGTCACCCCTCCCCCATCGGATGGAAGATTTGGAGGACAAGGTACGGCCGCCCCGCCTGGTGATGTTCCGGCCAGGGGGCAGGCTTCTTCAGGATCATCAAGACGGACGCCTAGATCTGCAGCGACGTTGAGGCAACAGGTCCGGTCGGAAGTCTGGGGTCCGGTCGGAAGTCTGGGTTCCAGCGGTCGGGCGGCAGGTTGCCGGCCCATCGGTCAGCGCTTCATCATCTCCGATCCGAAGATGTCGGTGGGATGGCCAGTCGTCTGCGAGAGAAGAGCTGGAGGAAGGTGAACTGGACGCGTATCGTCGAGGTCAGGATGGTCCGGCTGACGGGAACACAGCGCCTGTGCGGCCCGGTGAGTGTGTAACTCCATCATTGTCATATCCAGCGATTTTTATGTCGGGTGTCGGCGGGGGGGCTGCTAGCGTCGCATCGGTGGCCGGTAGTGGCGCGGGCGGGCGCGATGGCGCGGGTCTGGCAGATTTAGTGGGTTGCTTGAGGGAGCTGGTCGGGCGCCTAGATAGGGCGGCGGCGCCGGTAGTCACGGAAGTGTCCCCGGCGGTAGTGTGGGAGGGCCCCAGGGACGTGGGATTGTTACAGGCGCGGCCCGTGCCGGCGGTTAGAGAGGCGGTCGCGGTGTCGGTACAGACCGAGGCACAAAAAGATGGCGATCGGGTGCGTATTGATGATCGTGCTCGTGGGGAGGTGTATGTTTGTTTCGAAGGTCTGTTGGGGGCGCATTTAAAGCAGGAGGTGCGTGAGCGGATCTGGAAGGACGAATATGTTGAGATTTTTTCTCTCTTGCCGCTCGCTAAATTTAATTTGGATAAGAGCAAGCGGGACGAGAGTAAAAAGGACGAGGAGGAACGGCGGCGGTATAGGCTTATCCCGCAGACGTTCGTTAATTGGTCGCAGGCGTTCGCCATATTAGCTAGTGTGATAGGGGAAAAGGCGCCGGAAAATTGTTCGGCGTTGTTTTGTTATTTTGATGCCATTGGGGAGGCTCATAGGGCGTATGGGGGTCAGGCGTGGCTGCGATACGATGAGCAATTCCGTCAGCGGAAAGCGGTTCGGCCGGCGATTCGGTGGGACCAGAAGGATATTGCTCTCTGGTTACGGGTTACGGCTCCGGTTAGGCAGTCCTTTCCCGGGAGCGCCGGCCAAGGAGGCCAGTCTAGTCAGGTTGGACAAGGCGGCGGGGGAAAGGCGGGGTTTTGCTGGCAATTTAATGAAGGCCAGTGTAAGTTCGGGGCCACGTGCAAGTTCAAGCACGTGTGTTCCGAGTGTAATGGTGCATCACACGGGGCGGCAAAATGTCTGCGAAAAAAGAGGTCAGGGAACCAGTCCTCCGCGGCTGGTCAAGGGGGTGTCACCGGTGAGGGTGGAAAAGATGGCCCCTTATCTAAATGAGTATCCGGATAGGGCGGCGGCTAAGTTGCTTTACGAAGGGTTTTGTGTTGGTTTTGTTATTCCTCCGCCTCCTTATGAGGTTCCGGTTACGCGGAGGAATTTAAAATCGGCTTACTTGCATGCCAAGGTCGTGTCGGAAAAATTGTTAAAAGAAGTTTCGTTGGGTCGCATGTCGGGGCCTTTTGTTGATTCGCCTGTAAAAGATTTAGTTGTGTCCCCGTTGGGTATTGTTCCTAAGCGCGAGCCCGGAAAATTTCGTTTGATTCAACACTTATCGTATCCCAAGTGTTCGTCGGTAAATGACGGGATTGATCACGAGTTGTGCTCCGTAGTCTATACCTCATTCGATAAGGCGGTGGGTTTAGTGCGGGCTGCGGGTCCAGGCGCGCTGCTAGCGAAAACCGACATCGAGGCGGCGTTCAGGTTGTTGCCAGTTCATCTAGAAAGCCAACGGCTGTTCGGTTGTTTTTGGAATGGGGCTTTTTACGTGGATCGGTGCCTTCCGATGGGGTGTTCCCTTTCTTGTGCATACTTCGAGGCGTTTAGTAGCTTCGTGGAGTGGGTAACGAGGGGAGTATCCGTGGTCGACTCGTTGATCCATTACTTAGATGATTTTTTGTGCGTTGGCCCGGGGGGGTCGCCGGTTTGCGGTAATTTGCTTTATGCACTACAGAAGGTGGCGAGGGATTTTGGGATCCCTTTGGCGCCAGAAAAAACGGAGGGCCCGGTAGCGACGATTTGTTTTTTGGGAATTGAAATAGTTTCGGTGGCAATGGAGTGTCGTCTCCCTGCGGATAAGTTGGGTGCTTTGAGGCTGGAGGTACGGCGGGCTTGTAGACTGAAGAAAATGATGCTGCGGGAGCTTCAGTCGCTGCTGGGGAAGTTGAATTTCGCCTGCCGGATTATGCCAATGGGGAGGGTGTTTGGTAGACGGTTGGCGGCGGCAACGGCGGGAGTGCGTGCGCCGCATCATTTTGTGCGGCTCAAGGAGGAGCATCGAGCTGATCTTCAGGTTTGGGATGACTTCTTGGGCCAGTACAATGGTCGCTCGCTATGGATGGCCCCAGCGCAGGATACGAGTGATTTGAATAATTTTACGGATGCGGCTGGGGCGGGCGGTTTTGGAGCTTACGGGGGAGGTCCGTGGTGCGCAGGTCAATGGCCGGCTAGTTGGGTGTCCAGTGGACTCACGCGGAATCTGGCCCTGCTCGAGCTGTTCCCCATCGTGGTGGCGGCGACCATTTGGGGGGACAGGCTCAGGGATAAGAAGGTTCGTTTTTACTGCGACAACATGGGGGTGGTGCTGGCCATTAATAACATCACGGCGTCCTCTCCTCCGGTAGTTCAATTGTTGCGACATTTAGTGTTGGTGTGTTTGTCGTCGAACGCGTGGGTGGTGGCGGTGCATGTGCCGGGAGTACGGAATTGTATCACTGATGCTCTTTCTCGCTCGCAGTGGGACCAGTTTCGGCAATTGGCACCGGGAGCGGAACGTCTCGGTTTGGCTTGTCCGGAACATCTTTGGGATCTGGTCTCGGTCCCGTAGAACAACTGGTACAAAGGTCTTTGGCGCGCACGACGTGGAGTGCTTATTCTGCTTGTTGGAGGCAGTGGGAGGAGTGGGTAAGAGAGTTGGGTGACGTCAATACGGATAGAGACAGGTTGGTGGCACTTTTGTACTGGTTAGGGGACGCCTGGGAGGCAGGATTTTCATTGGCAAAGGTGAACCGGTTCATATCTGCGGTGGCGTTTGGTTTTAAGTTGCGAGGCTTTCAGGATGTATCGAAGGAATTTCTGGTGTTACAGGCTTTGAAGGGGTTGCGCCGAGGTAGAGTGGAGGCGGATAGTAGAAGGCCTGTGTCGTTTGCTTTGCTTAGCTCGTTGGGCGGTTCATTAGCATCGGTCTGTCGTTCTTCAGACGAAATGGATTTGTTTCGGTTAGCTTTTTCGTTAGCGTTCTTTGGGGCATTTAGAATAGGTGAGTTGGTGTCGCAAAGTACCAAACAGGCAGGGGGGCTGAGATCTGGGGAGGTGAGCCTATTCGCAGATCGGCTGGAGGTATGGTTGCGTCGGTCAAAAACTGACCAATTAGGGAAGGGTAAGCTGATAGTTTTGTTCGCCCTCCCGGGGTCGGTTATGTGCCCAGTAGAGTGCATGCAGGGTTTTAAGCCGCAAGTGGGGTCTCCAGATTTGCCTTTGTTACGTCATGTGGACGGGTCGTTTTTGTCCAGGTTTCAGTTTGGAGCTATATTTAAAAAATGTTTGACGGCGGTTGGTGTCGCGGCGGGCTCATATTCATCTCATTCCTTCAGGATTGGCACAGCAACTGAAGCGGGGCGCTGGGGGTTGGATGATGAAGGGGTGCGGCGTATTGGTCGTTGGGAGTCCAACAGATTTAAGTCCTATGTCCGCCCCCATTTGTTATGAGGTTTGTTGTTAACGCTTAAGAAATGTTATATGGTGGTGTCTAATTGTTTTTTCCGTTTCAGATTCGCCTCCGTGTTTGGTGTGGTCGCTGGGTCATTCTTACGTGCACTGGGGGGCTTTGAGGGCGGACGTCCGCCCGGACGGTCGCCAGTTGCGCATTCCGCGACAGGATGCGGTTGTGCATTGGCTGGGATTTAGAGGTATGTCTTGGAGCAGGGTGTTGGCGGAATTCCAGACATATGCCCGGCTTGATAGGGTTCCGGAGGTCTTAGTGTTGCACGTGGGTGGGAATGACTTAGGAGTCCGCCCCTTTCGTGAGTTGGTGCGGGATATCAAACACGATATGTTGTGTTTGTGGGTTTCTTATCCCAAGTTGGTAATAGTGTGGTCGGACATAGTCCCAAGGAAACATTGGCGGTTGGCTAGGTCTGTGGAGAGAGTCAATAAGGCTCGCATTAAAGTTAATCGGGCGGTGTCCCGTTTTGTAGCAAAAAACGGGGGCATTTGCGTGAGGCACAGGGATTTGGAGTCAGGAGTGGGGAACTTCTGGAGGAGTGATGGGGTTCATCTGACCGAGGTTGGCATTGATCTTTGGAGCTTGGCGATAGCAGAAGGAATAGAAAGGGCGGTGGTGGTGTGTCGGAACTCACAGGCTTAAGGTGGTCAAGGCCTGTTTCGCTGGGGCGGGGGGAGTCCTTGAGGCCAGTCAGTACAAAATGGTGGGGGGGTCGCATCGGGGGTATGCGTCCCCCAAAAAAGGTACATGGTTGAAGACTTCATCGGGTGTTATCCCTTTGAAGTGGTCTTCTGGTGGAAGGTATATCACTTGAAGGCTTCATCGGGTGTTATCCCTTTGAAGTGGACTTCTAGTGGTCGGTATATCACTTGAGGGCTTCATCGGGTGTTATCCCCTTGAAGTGGACTTCTAGTGGTTGGAGCCATCTGCAGAGGTGAACAGTGCTTCCGAGCTGGTTTACGGCTGGAGGTAATTGGTGGTTTGCAGATGGCTAACTCGGTGTGTTCTTAAAAAAGGAATATCTGAAAGGTCTTCAAGGACTTCCTCTGCTCGGGTTAATGTTAACGTTAAAATTGTTATTTACGATTCTGACCCATGTTGGGTCATGTGAATTATTAGAAGGAATTCTCGGGTGGATTCCTAACTAGTTATCCGAAGGTTTCGGATTTAAATTGTTTTTATAAAACTGTGAAATTAATAAACGGCTGCTGTGGCCATTTCACATCCAACCTCGGTGTCACGTGTCTTTCCTAAAGGTGGGGGTGGAGGGATAGGATGGGTAAGGGAAGGTTCATTAACACACGACTCTACTTAGGCAGGTCATGCCCATGTACTGAATAATCATGGAATGTGGCGTCTTTACTTCGAATGAGTGGTGAGCGGACCAATTTTCCTTATATATTTGTTACTTGCTATTATATTATGTGTTGCATCTCAAATGTGGTCACCTTAATATTAGTGAGGGTTGTCCGACCTCAGGGTAATACCGAGCACGCAGAACTGTGATCCTTCTGGTTTAGACCTGTGATGAATGGGAGAGCACACATCTGTGTGACATATGCAACCATCCTGTCACGACGTAGCACATTATTCTTCTGATCTTGAACCATGAGTTATGTATAGGTAATAAACTAGAGCCCATGTTATCTTATTGTGAAGTTACTTGGTGTGGAAGCAATTGGAAATGCTATGGGATTATAATATAGAATAGTATTTAGTATCGGTAATAGTAATCAGAATAGTATTAAAGGGGTTGTTTATGTACGGAAGACTGCTGTTCTATCCACAGGATAGTTCATCTATGTATGAGCGGTGGGGGTCCGACACCTAGACCCTGCACCAATCACCTGCTCTGGCCAGACCAGGATTTAGACAATGTGTGGCCCCAAATGCTGAATTACTGTATCAATAACGGAGTCTGAGGTGTGCAATGAACCGCATGACTGATTTCTAGCATGTCCAGGAGTGTTGCAAGCCCCAAAGCATATGTCCCCCCTCTCTCACAAAAAAATGATCTATATACATGTACAGTTATTATATCATACCACTACACCAGATGAAATATTACCTGCATATTGTCAATAAACACAACTCAGTGTTATAAGACCAATATTCTAACAATATAAGGTCCAAATAATACCGCCACTCCATAACCACATAGTGACTGAATAATACCCCATACTGTTACTGAATAATACCGCCACACCATAACCATATACTGACTGAATAATACCCTCATACTGTTACTGAATAATACCGCTACACTAGAACCAGATAGTGACTGAATAATAACCCCATACTGTTACTGAATAATACCGCCACACCATAACCACATAGTGACTGAATAATACCCCCATACTGTTACTGAATAATACCGCCACACGATAACCACATAGTGACTGAATTATACCCCCATACTGTTACTGAATAATACCGCTACACTAGAACCACATAGTGACTGAATAATACCCCCATACTGTTACTGAATAATACCGCCACACCATAAACACATAGTGACTGAATATATAACCCCCCATACTGTTACTGAATAATACCGGCACACCATGACCACATATTACCACCACATAGTGACTGAATAATACCAACATACTGTTACTAAATAATACTGCCACACCATAACCACATAATGACTGAATAATACCCCATACTGTTACTGAATAATACCGCCACACCATAACCATATACTGACTGAATAATACCCTCATACTGTTACTGAATAATACAGCTACACTAGAACCAGATAGTGACTGAATAATACCGCCACACCATAACCACATAGTGACTGAATTTTACCCTCATACTGTTACTGAATAATACCGCTACACTAGAACCACATAGTGACTGAATAATACCCCATACTGTTACTGAATAATACCGCCACACGATAACCACATAGTGACTGAATTATACCCCCATACTGTTACTGAATAATACCGCCACACCATAAACACATAGTGACTGAATATATAAACCCCCATACTGTTACTGAATAATACCGCCACACCATGACCACATATTACCACCACATAGTGACTGAATAATACCACCATACTGTTACTAAATAATACTGCCACACCATAACCACATAGTGACTGAATAATACCCCCATACCGTTACTGAGTAATACCGCCACACCATAACCACATAGTGAATGAATAATACCCTCATACTGTTACTGAATAATGTAATGTGTTACCTTAATGTTATACTCCTTAAATGTACTCGCCCTAATATTAGTGAGTATTGTCCGACCCCAGGATTACACCAAGCGCGCAGAACTGTGATCCTTCTGGTTCAGACCTGTGATGAATGGCAAAACACACAACTGTGTGATATGTGCAACCTTCCTGTTACGATGTAGCACATTACCCATCTGATCTTGAACCGGTGATGGACTTATATATATTGGATTATAGTGATTGTTATATTAGTATTAGGTTTCTTGGTGGGGAATTAATTAGAAGAGATATGGGGTTATAACATATAATCAGGATAGTGTTAATAAAGTTCTGTTCAAGCTGTTGGACCTGTGGTCAGGCTGGGTCTTATGTTAGTAATTAGATGGCTGTTATACAGACATAATACTCTCACCCCCCCCACCCCTAGCTATACCAAGCTGGATATAGCTCACCATTGGATTGTAAGTTGATCTAAGTCTATTTCAAGAGAACTGTGGGGCGTTTGGTTATTTTGTTCGTATTACGTCCAACTGAAGGCCCTGTAATCTTACCTTTCTAAAAACAAAAAAAGTCATCACTAAGTGCTCTACAAACCTCACATTTGTATGTATAGTAAATGTAGTGGTAATACAAAACAATCTACATACAGTGCATCCGTTGGTCTTAGCGCTTGTAAACTGCTATTTCAATGTTATTTTTATATGTAATGTTATCTATCTTGATGCAATGTGGCTCAAATGTGGTCACCCTAATATTAGTGAGTGTTGTCCGACCCCAGGGTTATACCGAGCGCAACGACCTGTGATCCTTCTGGTTCAGATCTGTGATGAATGGGAGAGCACACAACTGTGTGACATGTGCACCCTTCCTGTTACGACATGGCACATTACCCTTCTGATTCTGAACCAGTGGTGAATACACATAGATAGTAAACTATAATCTTTGATGTTTTATAGGGTGACTTGTTATGGCTGATGCCTCCTACTGGTTAACAATACCTTCTTAAAGAAAATGTTTAATAGAAGCATGACTTTCCAAATATGCATCCCCAATCTGACTGTATACCACACTCTACACTTATTTTATGTCAAATGAACTTACTTTTTCAGCTGCTGCTTTGTCTGTGCTTTAAAAAAGCCCCCATCTTGATTCTTAGATTTTCCCAGCTTTCTCTTCCTTTCTGCTTTGCTGTAAATCCAATGATGCTTCATCACAGCATCACATGACCAGCTAAGGACCATACCATTTCTGCATGCTGGGGGACACTGATTATCGTTCTCTCTATATTCTCTTAAATAAACTGAGAAACCATAAGTATACATACAGGGAGGCTGCACTATATTCTTCTACATTATACCTGTGTGACAGGAACCTGTATCAGTGGTAGCTGATGATAGAAGTTTCTGTCCCCCCTGTGAAAAACTAGTGTGGTACAGGAACTGCTGAAGCCTGTGATAGGTGACACATAGATCTCCATAGACTCAAAAAGAGAGATAGCGTGTCACCAAGCCTGATTCACAATGCTGCTAAGCAACATCCCAGTCTGATATATAGAGATAGAAATAACAGGTGAGAGACTGACACATGGAATACCATAATGGTACACATGGGAAAGTTTAGTTTTTGCTGGAATGTCCCTTTAATAACCAGCTAAAAAAAAGTATTTTTGCCTCTGCCTGTCAGCAGCCATAACTTTTTTATTTTTTTTATTGACACGCCTGTATGAGGCCTTGTTTTATATGGGATACATTTTATTTTTTTGGAGGCGCAAAAAATGTACTGTGTAAGTTATGTACCGTATTTCTCGGACTATACGACGTAATTTTTAGCTAGAATAAATCTTGCTAAAAAGTCCCTGTGTCTTATAGTCTTACTTAATCGCTTCCCGACCCATGATGTGTCATAAACTGCAGGTGTCAGCTGTGTTTTACGGCTTACATGCTGCTCTAACGAACAGGAACAGCGATGGAGCTATTCCTGGCCGCGGTCAATAGCAACTGTGGCATTTATAGGGGTCTTCCCATAAATGTCAGATAGATGCAGGTCTCACTTCTGGAACCCGCACCTATCTGTAGAACGGGGCCACCTAAACCCCGTTCTAGCTTACTCGCTCCGCTGTCTCCCGGCCACTTCCTGGTTAGGTGGTCGTGAGTTACGGAAACAGTCGAGTGCTCGCTGAGCTACGCTGTTTCCGTAACTCCCATAGAAGTGAATAGGAGTTACGTCAACTGCGTAGCACCGCAAGCTACTCTGTTTTCGGAACACGGCAGCTCCAAAAACAGCATAAGGCCTCATTTACACGAACGTAATATACGCGCGTGCGACGCGCGTGCTTTGCACGCATGTCGTACGCACCTATATTAGTCAATGGGGCAGTTTAGACGATGCGTGAATTGCGCTCAGCGCGTGTGCGCAGGAAAAAACTCACGACATGTTCTATAATCGTGCGTTTTTCGCGCACTCACGCACCCATTGAAGTCAATGGGTGCGTGAAAACCACGCATGCCGCATGGAAGCACTTCCGTGCGAACTGTGTGATTCGCGCAAGAGCTGTCAAACTCCTGAATGTAAACAGAAAAGCACCACGTGCTTTTCTGTTTACAAACATCCAAACGGAGTGTCAAATTCGAGATGAGCGCACTGAACTTCACCGGGTTCGGCCAAACTCGTTTTGACCGAAACCGGTAAAAAATGTTCGGGTACGCGACGTCAGGAGACAGTCACTGTCCACGGTGCTGAAAGCGTTAAACTGGTTCAGCACCATGGACAGTGACTTCCGCTCCGAAAATCCATGAACCTGCAAAAAAAAAAAGACGTTCTGACTTACCGATAACTCCGGTCCGACCTCCCGGGATGACAGTTCAGTCCAAATGACAGCTGCAGCCAATCACAGGCCAAGCACAGGCTGCAGCCAATCACAGGCTGCAGCGGTCTCATGGACTGCGGCGTCATCCTGGGAGGTGGGGCCGGATGACAAGAGAGGGACGCGTCACCAAGGCAACGGCCGGGAGCCCGGACTGGGGGAAGCAGGAAGTTCTTGGTAAGTATGAAAGTCTTTTTTTATTCACAGGTTGGTGTATATTGTGTTCGGCATTCACTGTCGAGGGTGCTGAAAGAGTTACTGCCGATCAGTTAGCTCTTTCAGCACCTTGGACAGTGACGGGCGTCGACTAGCCTCATCTCTATGATTGCGGCTGCGCGAAAATCACGCAGCCGCGCATCATACACGGATGACACACGGAGCTGCCAAGTGCCTTTTGCGCGCGCAAAACGCAGCGTTTTTTGCGCGCGCAAAACGCACACGCTCGTGTAAATGAGGCCTTACTCACTGAGCTATGCTGCTTCCGTAACTGTCGTTCACTACTACGGGAGTTATGCCGTTTCCGTAACTCATCCATGCATTGCAGTGTATTGTAGCAGCGATCTAATCATCGCTGGTTCAAGTCCCCTAGGGGAACTAATAAAATGTGCAACAAAAAAAAGTTCGATAAATTTTAAGGAGTCTAAAAAATTATTAAAAGTTAAGAAAAACACCCTTTTCCCATTTCTCCCCATTTTTCCCCAAGCACAATGTAAAAAAAAAAAAAACGGAATGAAATAAAAAGTGATAAAATCGTATGTACCAAAAAAAGGCTGTCAGAATGTGGTGAAACAGAACAAATAATTTTTTTAAACTAATAGTTCTTGCTTTGTAAAAGTGGTAAAAGTAGTAAAATATGCAATTTTTTCCTATTTTCTGTTGTCTAAAACCTGGGTGCGTCTTATAGTCAGAAAAATATGGTCATTTATTTTTGCGAAGTGAATATAGAAAAAGCATTTTGTGGCAATATTTTTTATTTTTTTTTATCCCGTTTATGTTTTATGCTAAATAGCCTGTTACATTATTTCTTCAGGTTATTACGGTCGTGTAGATACCTAATATGTGTAATTTTTTTTTAACCCCTTGAGTACCCAGCTCATTTTGGCCTTGAGGACCAGACCCATTTTTTCAAATCTGACATGTATCACTTTATGTGGTAATAACTCCGGAATGCTTTTACCTATCCAATTGATTCTGAGATTGTTTTCTCGTGACATATTGTACTTTAGTTTAGTGCAAAAATTTGGTCGATAAATTCATTGCTTATTTGTGAAAAACACCAACATTTAGCGAAAATATGAAGAAATTATGATTTTTCCAATTTGAAATGCATCTGCTTGTAAAACAGATGATAATACCACACAAAATAGTTACCAATTAACATCTCCCATATGTCTACTTTATGTTTGCATAGTTTTTTGAACATCCTTTTATTTTTCTATGACCTCACAAGGCTTAGAACTTTAGCAGCAATTTCTCATATTTTTAAGAAAATTTCAAAAAGCGATTTTTTCAGGGACGAGTTCAGTTCTGAAGTGGTTTTGAGTGCCCTATATATTAGAAACCCCCATAAAACACCCCATTTTGAAAACTGCACCCCTCAAAGTATCCAAAACAGCATTCAGAAAGTGTTTCAACCCTTTAGGCGTTTTACAGGAATTGAAGGAAAGTAGAGCTGAAATTTTCAAATTTCATTTTTTTTTTACAAAGTTCATATGTAATACATTTTCTTCTGTACCACAGAAGGTTTTACCTGAGAACTCAATATTTATTGCCCAGATTCTGCAGTTTTTAGAAATATCCCACACGTGGCCCTAGTGCGCTAATGGACTGAAACACAGGCCTCAGAAGCAAAGGAGCACCTCTTGGATTTTGGGGCCTCCTTTTTTCAGAATATATTTTAGGCACCATGTCAGGTTTGAAGAGGTCTTGTGGTGCCAAAACAGTGGAAACCCCCAAAAGTGACCCCCATTTTTTAAACTACACCCCCCAGGGAATTTATCTAGGGGTATAGTTAGCATTTTGACCCCACAGGTATTTTGCTATATTTTCTGGAGTTAGTCTGTGAAAATGAAAATCTACTTTTTTTCTGGAAAAACGTAAAAATTCCTAATTTTTGCAAGAAATAAAGGAGAGAAAGCACCCCAACATTTGTAAAGCAATTTCTCGCGATTACGGAAATACCCCATATGTGGTAATAAACTGCTGTTTGGACCCACAGCAGGGCTCAGAAGGGAAGGACCCCCATTTGGATTTTGGAGCTCTGATTTTACTGGAATGGTTTTCAGTGCCGTGTCACGTTTGCAACGCCCTGGAGGGACCTAAACAGTGGAATCCCCCCAAAAGTGACCCCATTTTGGAAACTATACCCCTCAAGGAATTTTTCTAGTGGTATAGTTATCATTTTGACCCCACAGGTTTTTTGCAGAATTTATTGGAATTAGTCTGTGAAGATGAAAAGAGACTTTTTTTTGGAAAAAACACAGAATTTTCTAATTTTTATAAGGAATAAAGGAGAAAAAGCACCTCAACATATGTAAAGCAATTTCTCCTGATTACGGAAATACCCCATTATGTGGTAATAAACTGCTGTTTGGACCCACGGCAGGGCTCAGAGGAGACGGAGCACCATTTGGATTTTGCAGCTCAGATTTTGCTGAATTGGTTTCTGGGGGCCATGTCGCATTTGCAGAGTCCCTGAAGTACCAGTACAGTAGAAATTCCCCAGATGTGATCCCAATTTGGAGACTATACCCCTGAAAGAATTAAATTAGAGGTGTAGTGAGCATTTTGAGCCCTCAGGTGTTTTATAGATTTTATTAGAATTGGTCCGTGAAAATGAAAAAATTTTTTTTCCAATAACCTGTAGCTTTAGCTCAGAATTTTTCATTTCCACAAGGAATACAGGAAAAAAGACACCCCAAAATGTGTTACACAATTTCTCCTGATTACGGAAATACCCCATATGTGGTTGTAAACGGCTATTTGGACATACGGCAAGGGTCTAAACGGAAAAAGTGCAATTTCGTTTTTGGAGTGGAGATTTTACAAAATTTGTTTTTGACGCCATGTTGCATTGCGCTGAGGTACGAGTACAGTGAAAACTCCCGAGAAGTGACACCATTTAGGAAACTACACCCCTCAAGGAATTCATCTAGAAGTGTAGTGAGCATTTTGACCCCCAAAGGTTTTGCAGAAATTAGTGCACAGTGGATGTTGCAGATTGAAAATTGACATTTTCCACATATATGCTATTTCAGTGCCCAATGCGTTGGGCCCAGCTTGTACCACTGGAGACGTACGCCCCATAAATTGTTAAGCGGTTCTCCAGAGTACGGTAATACCCCATATGTGGTCATAAACCGCTGTTTGGGCACACTGCCAGGCCCAGAAGGAGCGCCATTTGGCTTTTGGAGCGCAGATTTTGCTTGGTAGTAGTTTTGTTTAGTGTTTTACTGGTGTTTCAGTTTATAATGTGGGGGCATATGTAATCTGTGCGGAGTACATACATTTTTTGCGTGACACACTGTCGTTTTTATTGGTACCATGTTTGGCTACGCGCGACTTTTTGATCACTTTTTATTCAATTTTTTTGGAAACAACTTGACCAAAAAAGGAAATTCTGCCATTGTTTTTTATGGTATTCTTTTTACGGTGTTCACCGTGCGGGATAAATAATATGATATTTTTTTAGGTCAGGCCGATACGAACGCGGCGATACCTATTATGTCTAGTTTTTGTCTTTTTTTTCCATTTTTTTTCTAATTATAAAGGGCTTGGTCAGGGAAACAAGGCGATTATTGTTTTTATTACGTACAACTTGTATTTATTTATTTATCTAAAACTTTTTTGTAACTTTTTTTTCACTTTTTATTTTACACATACTAGGGGACTGGAAGATCTGAGCTTCTGATCCCCTGCACAATACACTGCACTACTTCTGTATGTACTGATGTAGTGCAGTGTATTGTAACTGTCACTTTACAACTGACAGTTGAGCCTATTACGTCCTGCCTTGGGCAGGACCTAATAGGCTCCCGTACCTGGCAACCAGGAAGCCGTTGCTAGGCTTCCTGGTTGCCATTGCAACCATCAGAACCCCGCGATTTTTCGCGGGGGGGGGGGGCAATGGGGTGCAGAGGGAGCCCCCTCCCTCTGTATCAATCACTTAAATGCCGCTGTCGCTATTGACAGCGGCATTTAAGGGGTTAAACTACAGCGATCGGAGAGGACAGTGATCGCTGTAGTTGCAGTGAGATGTCGGCTGTATATTACAGCCGACATCCGATGAAGATGGAGCGAGCACAGCTCCTGTGCCCGCTTCATCCTAAGGGCGTTACTATACGCCCATTTTCGGGAAGGGGTTAATAAAAATAGTGGTTTTTTTTTTTACACCGCTTTCTCTGATCTCCTCACGTATCTCACAGAAGTGAGGAGATCAGAGAAAGTGACAGGAGCTTTCTCCTGCAGACGACGTCACAGACGGCTGTGATTGGTCAGTCTTCAGAGACTGACCAATCACAGCAATCGCCGGCATTGGGGACTGCTAATTGGTCCCCAGGCCGGTAGCAGAGACGGTTAGCTGTCAATGACAGCTGCCGCCGCTGTTCTGTCACTATGTGATTTCACATAGTGACAGTTTATTCCTGCGCCGTAATAGTACGTCGAAGGTACGCTGGAATAAGCGGCCAGCGACGTACTATTACGTCGAAGGTACGCAAGGGGTTAATGTAATGTATGGCCAATAAAATATATTTTATACTCCATAATTACTTTTTTTGGACTTTTTTATTATTAGTATTTTTTTGTACATTTTGTTTTTTGCCCATTAAAACAAAACTTTTTAACAACTTTATTTTTTATTTACAATGTATTCGCATACTCCAGAAGAGGCCGTACTGCAGACCAAAAAGAAAATAAGGGGAGGCCTCCATGACTGAAATAGATGGGAGGGACTCAGAGTTGGCTGGCCTATGAGAGATTAGGTTAAGGATAGGAGGAGGGCTTGGGGGATTAGGGGTGGGGATTGAAGGGGATGTACCTGTTTCCTGTTGTGCTCTTCCCTCTCTTCGCCAGGACACAGAAGCAGGAGCATGTCTTACATCCCTGCTGCATCTGACGAGGAGGCGATGGAGCTGCTGCGGGCCGCGGCAGCATCTCAGGGCCCTGGATGGCTCGGAGCACGAGTGGCGACGCTGCTGCAGGGACAAGCGGGCGCTCCGGTCCAGGAGCGGGCAGAGTCGTCGGGAGCGGGCGTGGAGCGCTCCACCATGCCGGTGGTCTCGGGCCTGCTGGAGCAGGCCGAGGTACAGGACCGGCGTGCCAGGGGGACGAGCAGGAGAAGAGGAGAGCCCGTCTCCCCCGTGACTCAGGCCAGGGCTGGCACTCCCGGCGTGACGCGCAGCTCGAGGCGGCGGCGCAAGAGGAGCCCCTCAGTGGACCCTTAAGGCCAGACCCCAGGGCGGCCTGACGCTACTCTTTCGTCTGGTCCTGGGAGGAATCCCAAAACGCGGCTGCGCCGAGGAGGACGCGGCCTTCGCTTCCGGCCACACCCCCTCCTTCTTCTGTACGTGGCGGAAGGGCAACGGCGACCCTGCATGGCGATGTGCCAGCCAGAGGGTCGGCTCATGGTGATGACTAGCGGGCAGTGGAGGTGGACACAAACAGAGGACGCAGGATGAGGTCGGTGGTTGGAGTGCCAGGGACGGAACAGCGTGGAGCTGGTTCAGCAGGACGGATGAGGCAAGAACTGGAGCTCGGCCAATTGGATGATGCGATGTCGCCCCCCTTTTCTCAGACGGAAATTGGAATTCCCCGTGCACACACTGCCAATGTGGACAGCGCCAGAGGGAGTCCGGAGCATTGGAGGACGGTGAGCGGCGGGCCTCTGCACGTGGACATGGGGGTCCGGCTGACGGGTTCACAGCCCCTGGGCAGCCTGGTGAGTTGACACCTACGTTACCTTTTCCAGCTTTATTGATGTCGGGTATCGGTGTAGAGGGTGTCGCGTCGGCTGGCGTCGCGGCGGAGTCGGGGGCCCCGGGGTTACAGGCGGGTGCAGGGGGGGATAGTTTGGCGGAGTTAGTGGGTTGTTTAAAGGTGTTGGTGGGGCGGCTAGGCGGTTTCCCTTCCCAAGAACCGGCAGGCGTGGCGCCGGCCGCGGTGTGGGGGGGCAGTATTGGTAGCGCTCCGGTTCTTCAAACCGGAGGGGGGTTAACCGCGGGGGCAGCGGTTGCAGTGGCGGCGGCGGTTCAAACAGACTCGCCAAGGGAAGTGGATAGGGTGCGTCTGGATGATCGCGCGCATGGGGAGGTTTACGTTTGTTACGAGGGCCCGTTAGGGGCGCATTTGAAGCAGGAGGTTAAAGAAAGGATTTGGAAAGATGAGTATGTGGAGATCTTTTCACTGCTTCTGCTGGAGAAGTTTAACTTGGATTAGGTGAAGCGGGATGAAACAAAAAAGGACGAGGAAGAAAAGAGACGGTACAGGTTGATTCCAAAAACATTCGTCAATTGGATGCAGGCTTTTGCAATTTTGGCGAGTGTTATTGGAGAAAAGGCGCCGGATAATTGTTCTGGCTTGTTTTGTTATTTGGACGCGGTGGGGGAGGCACATCGGGTTTATGGGGGCCAGGCTTGGCTTCGTTACGATGAACAGTTTCGGCAGCGGAAGGCGGTGCGGCCGAATATACGGTGGGATCATAAGGACATAGCCTTATGGTTGAAAGTGACGGCACTTTATAAGAAGGGGCAGTCCTTTCCCGGGAGCGGAAACGCAGCAGGAACTTCCGGCGGAACTAGTCAGGCCTCAGGTTACAAATTTGGGACGTGGTGGCAGTTCAACGAGGGGCAGTGTAAATTTGGAGCAGCGTGTAAATTCAAGCATGTGTGCTCACACCGCAGTGGGCAGTCGCATGGAGCGTCCAAATGTTTTAAAAAGGGTAAACGACAGGGGGGAGCCAGCGGTGCGTCTGGTTATGGGGGAGACTCCGGTGAAGCTCATAAAGATGGCCCCCTTTCTAAGTAAATACCCCAATAAGGAGGGGGCGCGGTTGATTAGTTTTGGTTTTGGTTTCGTTATTCCGCCCCCTTCGCATGAGGTCCCTTTCACGCGGCGCAACCTTAAGTCGGCATATCGGCATGCGGGGGTAGTCTCGGAGAAACTACGGAAGGAGATTGATCTGGGCAGAATGGCGGGCCCTTTTAGCACGATCCCAGTTCCGGGTTTGATGGTGTCGCCGTTGGGGGTGGTTCCGAAACGGGAATGTAACAAATTCCGGCTCATTCAGCATTTGTCCTTCCCAAAAGGGGCGTCGGTCAATGATGGCATCGACCCCGGACCTCTGTTTCGTGGTTTATACGTCGTTTGATGCGGCAGTTGCGTTGGTACGTGGTTACGGAAGAGGAGCTTTGATGGCAAAAACTGATATTCAAGCGGCGTTCCGTTTATTGCCGGTCCATCCGGACAGCCAGCAGTCATTGGGATGTTATTGGGAAGGGGGTTACTACATTGATCGATGCCTTCCCATGGGTTGTTTGTTGTCGTGCGCGTACTTTGAGGTTTTTAGTTTTTTTTGGAATGGGTAGTTGGGGAGGTCGCCGGGGTGGAGTCAGTGATTCACTATCTCGACGATTTCTTGTGTGTTGGTCCGTCGCGTTCGGGGGTTTGCGCAAATTTATTGGAGACGGTCAACTGGGTGTCGCGGGAGTTCGGGGTACCCTTGGCTGTGGAAAAAACGGAGGGTCCAGTGACGACCATTTGTTTTTTGGGAATTACAATTGATTCCATAGCAATGGAGTGCAGATTGCCGGAGGATAAATTGGGGGATTTGCGGTTAGTAGCGGAACGAGCGTGTCGGATTAAGAAAATTACACTACGAGATTTGCAGTCCTTATTGGGGAAGTTGAATTTTGCTTGCCGCATCATGCCGATGGGCAGGGTTTTTTGTCGGCGGTTGGCAGCGGCGACGGCGGGGGTTGGGCAACCCCACCATTTCATTCGTCTGGCGGCGGAGCACAGGGAAGATTTGCGGGTCTGGCTCCATTTTCTGGCACAGTATAATGGGCGCTCTCTTTGGATGTCCCGGGCGTTGGATAGCTTCGATTTAGAATTGTTCATTGATGCGTCCGGGGCGGTGGGGTTCGGGGCGTTCTTCAAAGGTCAATGGTGCGCGGAAAAATGGCCGGTTGCGTGGGTGGAGGCGGGCCTGACGCGTAACTTGGCCCTACTCGAACTGTTTCCCATCGTGGTGGCAGTCACCATTTGGGGAGACAGGTTCCGGGATAAAAAAGTGCATTTTCATTGCGATAATCTGGGGGTGGTGATGGCTATAAATAATACTTTGGCGTCGTCCCCTCCAGTGGTTCGCTTGTTGCGTCAGTTGGTGCTTGCCTGTTTGAGTTTAAATGCGTGGGTGGTGGCGGTGCATTTTCCCGGGGTGGAGAATTGTATTGCTGATGCGCTTTCTCGCTCGCAGTGGGATCGTTTCCGTCAGCTGGTCCCGGACGCGGAGTTAACGGGGGTGGACTGTCCCAGTCATCTGTGGGAGCTGGAATCCAGGCGGCAGGTGCCTTGCTAAAACGTTCGCTGGCCGGTGCGACGTGGTCGTCGTATGCTGCTGGATGGAGGCAATGGGAAGAGTGGGTGAGATCTTTGGGTGATGTGTGCTCTGATGACGATAGGATGGTGGCCTTGCTGTTTTGGTTGGGGGACGCGTTTGCCCGGGGTTGCACGGTCGCTAAGGTTAATCGCTTCGTGGCGGCCATTGCTTTTGGTTGTAAATTACGGGGGTTAGTGGACATCACAAAGCTTTTCTTGGTGGGCCAGGCATTGAAGGGGCTGAGACGGGGTGTAGTGGTGAGAGATAAGAGGCGTCCCGTGTCATTTCAATTGTTGTGTTCGCTGGAGGTGGTGGTGTGGCAGGTGTGTCGTTCAGAGTATGAGAGCAAGCTTTTTCGGTTGGCTTTTGCGTTAGCCTTTTTTGGAGCTTTTCGGGTAGGGGAATTGGTTTCGCCTAGTTCGGTAAAAGCGGGGGGCTTGCTGCAGGATAATGTCGATTTGTATGAAGACAGGGTGGAGATAGTGTTGCGACGGTCGAAAACGGATCAGGGGGGGCGGGACGTCGAGTGGTTTTGTTGGCGGTCCCAGGAAATCCGGTTTGTCCAGTGTTGTGCATCAAGGAGTACTTGGAGGGTTTAGATCTCTCGGACGCGCCGTTGCTGCGGCACGCGGATGGCAAGTTTCTGTCGCGGTATCAGTTTATCTCGGTTTTCAGAAAGTGTCTAGTGGCTAGCGGGGTGCAGGCGGAGCAGTACTCGTCTCATTCTTTCCGTATAGGGGCAGCGACGGAGGCAGTGAGATGGGGTTTGGATGATGCAGGCGTGCGGCGGATAGGGCGTTGGGAGTCTGCGCATTTCCGTTCTTATGTTCGCTTGCACATGTTGTGATATGGTAATGTATAACATGTTCCGGGTGTGTGCGTTTCCGCCTGAGTATTAATTGTGCGCGGCAGCGAGCGGTGGTGCGTGTATGTTCTCCATTTGTTTTGCAGGCCGTGACTCATGCATGGTGTGGATTATTGGACACTCTTTTGTGTACTGGGGTGCCCTTCGCACAGATGTACGGCCGGACGGTCGACAGCTCAGGATTCCGCGGGACGCGGCGGTCGTGAGGTGGATGGGTATACGGGGAATGACATGGAACAGGGTATTGCCTGAGTTTCACAATTTTGTACTGCTTGACAGGGCGCCGGAGGTGCTGGTGTTGCATGTGGGAGGCAACGATTTGGGCCTGCGCCCTTTCCGGGAGTTGGTACGGGACGTCAAGCATGATTTGCTCTGCTTATGGGCAACTTATCCTAATTTGGTGACTGTGTGGTCCGAGATGGTCCCTAGGAAGAGCTGGCGGATGGCTCGTTCGGTGGGAAAAATTAACAAGGCTCGCATTAAGGCTAACAGGGCCATATCGAGCTTCGTGGCGCGTAATGGTGGGGTTGCGGTGCGCCACTGGGATCTGGAGGCTGGGACAGGCAGGTATTGGAGAGAGGATGGTGTGCACCTCAATGATGTGGGGATGGATATGTGGAGTTTGGCTTTGACTGATGGAATCGAGCGAGCGGTGGGAGTGTGGAGGAGCTCGCAGGCGTGAGGTGGTCAAGGCCTGTTTCGCTTTGGCGGGGGGGAGTCCTTGAAGTAGGTCGTAAAAAGTGGTTGGGGGGATTGCATCACGGGATGCACCCCCAATTAGTCGGCTTCTTAGGGTGTTACCCCTTTTGAAAGCTGGGTTATATATATGGTGGTCATCTGCAAAAGGTAATTGGTGCCCCCGGGCCGGGTTACGGCTGGGGGTAAGGTATTGGTGGGCAGATGGCCAAAATTAAGTATCGGTGGCTTCAAGGACTTGCCCCTGTCATTCTGGTTGGTTAATAATGTTGTGACCCTGATAGGGTCGCAGTGGGTTATTTAATGTTATGATGAATCCCTTTTTGGGGATTAAAAAGTTATGGTATTTAAAAATTCATTGTTATTTAAATAATAAATGGCTGCTGTGGCCATTAAAATCCAACTCTGTTTCAGTGTCTGCTTTGGGAAGGGTAGTTTTTACATAAGGGGAGAAGTGACTCGACTTATTTGAGTCAAGAAGAGGCCGTACTGCAGACCAAAAAGAAAATAAGGGGAGGCCTCCATGACTGAAATAGATGGGAGGGACTCAGAGTTGGCTGGCCTATGAGAGATTAGGTTAAGGATAGGAGGAGGGCTTGGGGGATTAGGGGTGGGGATTGAAGGGGATGTACCTGTTTCCTGTTGTGCTCTTCCCTCTCTTCGCCAGGACACAGAAGCAGGAGCATGTTCCCGCCCGCCCTGATGTGGAGTGGTAGACCGCGGCAGACGGTTGCTGCGCGTGGTGGTTATTGTCAGCAGTTTTTTATTTGCATATTAACGTATGTCTTTGGGGTGGTTAATTTTTGTCATTGCAGCTGCGGGGGGGGAGTCCTTGAAGTAGGTCGTAAAAAGTGGTGGGGGGGATTGCATCACGGGATGCACCCCCAATTAGTCAGCTTCTTAGGGTGTTACCCCTTTTGAAAGCTGGGTTATATATATGGTGGTCATCTGCAAAAGGTAATTCGTGCCCCCGGGCCGGGTTACGGCTGGGGGTAAGGTATTGGTGGGCAGATGGCCAAAATTAAGTATCGGTGGCTTCAAGGACTTGCCCCTGTCATTCTGGTTGGTTAATAATGTTGTGACCCTGATAGGGTCGCAGTGGGTTATTTAATGTTATGATGAATCCCTTTTTGGGGATTAAAAAGTTATGGTATTTAAAAATTCATTGTTATTTAAATAATAAACGGCTGCTGTGGCCATTAAAATCCAACTCTGTTTCAGTGTCTGCTTTGGGAAGGGTAGTTTTTACATAAGGGGAGAAGTGACTCGACTTATTTGAGTCATGTATACTAATACATTATACTGTGTCACTCTGACACACGCTGCTGTTAGGACAATACATAGTGTACTCTAACAGCAGGGTTACAGAACAGGCAGCCCCATGGGTCCTTTCTGAGTTGTAGGTCAGACAAGTATAAGGCCACCTTAACATCAGGGATTTACAATCCTTCTAGGCCATTCATTGTCTTGCTAGTCATTCAAACAGAAGACTCCAGAATCTTTCCTCTGGCCATAGACTAGGAATTTTGGATAGCGGATTTAGACCATTTTCTACTGTCTATGACTTTTTGTGACAGACGCATTACCTGGACCTAAGTCCATTTCAGCAGGAGACGTGCAGGACGTCTGAGAATTGAGCCTGTTTTATGGCAATCTGAAAGTGCCATAATTTTACCGTGGGACTTATCATGTGTTGTTATATTATGTGGCATGACGCAAGTACGATCATTTTAATATTAGAAAGTGTTTTTTGACCCCTGGGTTATACCAATTCCATAAATACTTGATCCTTCTGGTTCCGAACTATGCATAGCTGCCAACAGTCCCAAATTTACAGAGACAGTCCCGGCAACTGCCACATTCAATTGTATCTGCGTCCTCAGGACACAGATACAATTGAATACTATGGCATAGCAGGAGACTATCAGCTTCCTGCTCTGCCATTCACTCCTCCTGGAGCAGAATCCCTGCCAGAGCATCGGTAACGCCCTGGCCAGGGATTCCGCTACAGGAGGAGCCCCTGACTCACTGTCCATATATGGACAGTGACGTTGTGAGGGGTTTCCTCGATGAGCGGAATCCCTGGCCAGAGCGTTGCCGACGCTACTGGAGGAGCCCTTGGCATCCCCAACCAGCGCGTCGGCAACGCTCTGGCTGGGGATTCCCCCCCTAGAGAGAGCCATAATGGCTCTCTACAGGGGCGGGGGGAGGCCACCAGCTACAATGGGCACTGTGACACTATCTACAGGGGGGTCATGTGGCATTATCTACAGGAAGCAGTACGTGGCACTATCTTCTGAGGGCAGTGTGGAGCACCATCTACAAGGGGGATTGAGTGTGGCACTCTCTACACTGGTTTTTACGCTTCCAGTAGTGGTCAGCACATATCCCCTAGCCCTAGTGATAAAGTGAGACATCACCTGCCTGTAAACAACCAGATAACCAGACAAAGATATTGGCCTCCATAGTAGTTGTCAGTCAAACTAGTGCAGAAATTTTGGTCCGTTTATTTTTATGAAGAAATTCTGAATAGAAAGCCACGCCAACTAGCCACACCTACTAGAAAAGCGACGACTCCATAAGACACACCCACCAAAGACGCCACACCCTAAGTGTCCCTGGAAAAAATATTAAATGTTGGCAACTATGACTATGATGAAAAGAAGATCCCACGGCTGTGAGACATGTGCAGTCTTATGTACAATGTGATATGTTACCCTTCCGACCCTAAACCAATTCTTTATAATCTCTAGTAGTTTATGTTGTGTAATTGGGTATTACTTTTTCTTTAACATGCAATGGCAGAATATAAAGTATAGCTTAAAACACATTGATGTTCAATTAACATACAGCAAAAAAACAAAAACAAAGGTACAAACACCCATAAGTGAAATAAGAAGTGTCAATAGACATCACCTAGTAATAAACGAGGGCTATATGTCTATTATAAAATACACTAATGGAAGACACATAACAATCACATAAAGGGTTTACTCACCCTGGTAAAAATATACTAAAAGAATAATAAAATTCTAATCTTACCAAATCTTATCCTGGGTCAAATAAATTCTGCTGCATATACCAACCAGTCAACCTAAAGTCCTAAAATCTGTGCATGTAATTTGTTATCTTGACATTGAAGTTGCTCCTTATTGGTCAGTTACTGGGGTTCTTTCATACGACGTAGCACCCTATAAATAGGAGTCTTATAGTCCCATTCACTTATCCCAGCTGGATACTACAGTTCACTCCATCTGCTGAGGACTTGCTGCAGTTTTCCCCATTTCTTCCAATTGTGTGAACCGTGAAATCTCATACACAATAATGTTAAATCTGCACTACCGTGTTGCAACTGCAATGTTACCAAATGGGAAACGAGATCACTTGAAAACATCTGTGCCACAGGCAAACAATGTGACAGTGAGGCATATTGAAGTACAGTATGGGCGCTGTATTACAGCTCTGATTGTATGGAGACATAATACCTTTCTGTGCATGAGGCCATACATACAAGCGGGGCCCTGTGCACAGAGTCATAAAGCCCCTGTGTGCCATCTTACAGGTTTCGCCATGGGCCATATGTATGCAGCTATCCTCTCCCACCTCCACTATGTACTGAGAGGGTATTGAGTTATTAGGGGAGAAGGGGTTTGTGAGGGTTGCCCAGCATTATACCAAGCGCAAAGAACTGGGCTCCTTCTGGTTTCGAAATGTGATGAATGGGAGCGGACACTGCTGTGTGACCTGAACCAGTGGTGAATATGCATAGATAAGTAAGCTATAATATCCATTACTTTATAGGGTGATTACTCATGGGTGATGCCTCCTACTGGTTGATATTAAGGTGTTTGTTTATATGGCCTGGAGGTTGAGTGTTTGGTTGCTGTGATCTGATAATATATCGTATCATAAGAAAATGAAAACCCTTTAGATGAATTGCAGTTGGATACTATAGTGTACCCTATATGTCGTAAATTTGCTGTAGCTTTCCCCGCTGGTGGTGAGATCCGTGAAATCTCTTGCACAATAATGTAACACCTGCCCTCTGCATGACTTAAGGTATGTTTGATGACTTTCGCTATCTATGACCTTACACCCCAAACCCCAATAAGAGACCACACATGAATTTTGGTGTAAAGGCCACAGCAGCCATTTATTAAACACACACCTTTTTACGCGATAAAATAGCATAACCATAAAACATCATAAACACTCCATAATAACATCCTGCTCTATTTCCCACATTCTCCAGATAAAGGATCCTTGAAGGCACTTCAGTCATTAAATAAAAAACTCCATCGTTTCCTTGTTAGGTCTGGACTTCTTGCCCTACAGCCGTTTTGCACCTGACTCGAGGGCACCAACCATCTCCAAGACCTCTCTCTCCCTTCCTGGGGACCCTGCCCATCAGGAATATATGCAATATCAGCTGGGTAACCACTCCCCAGCCCCTCCAATACTAGCCAGGGTTAAACGCCCCGAGTTCTCTTTCAACAATCTCCATTGTTGATTCTCCTTCTTGCCATTACGTGCCTCCAAAGACCCCTCATCCTACCGCCACGACAATCATGTGTGACCCCTTACATATGATTGTCCCTCCACAACTGCAGGGCTGTCTCCATGCCCTCCTTGATGTCCAGGGTCCACATATCTAGACCCACCTCGTTCAAATGAACGCCATCCGCCCTAAGGAAACCGACCTCTCTGCCCTCCAACTCTTTGTGCCGCACCGCAACACTACCATTGCGTGCCACAAACCTGCCAACCACCTTATTCACCTTCGCTCTTGCTTTATTCAGACTATGGACGGAACGGGCCTGACGCCACACCTTGCGAGCCACAATATCCGACCAGACGATCAGCAATCCTGGAAAAGACGACCACAACTGCAACAGATCGATCTTTACATCCCGCACCAAATCCCTGGACGACCGTATGCCTAAATCGTTGCCACCAAGGTGCACCACCAGAATATCCGGTGCCCTGTCCAAACCTGCATAAAACTGTAGCTCTGGTAACAATCTACACCACAGCATGCCCCGCAGACCCAACCATCTGACCTGAACCTCTGAGTGATCCAGGCCCAACTGCCGTCCAGCCGGACGAACATCTGCACGCACACCTCCCCAGTGCACGTAGGAGTGCCCAATGATCCATATCAAGCAGGGACCTGCACCTAAAACAACACAAAACAGCAATGTAACAACACCATATCCACCTCCAGCACATCTTATCACCACCTCCTCAAAGCAAGTGAGGCCGCACATACAACCTATATCTGTCTGACTCCCACCTACCGATCTTCTTAACCATCGCCGGGGATAAACCCCACCGAGCTGCTTCCGTTGCTGCGCCAATTCTAAAAGAGTGAGAGCTAAAACCTTCTCCACCTCTGCCAGACAACAGGATACACTTTTTGAACACCTGTGAAAACTGGAATTTTGACAAAGACAAACCATCTGAATGAACCAACAAGGATGCCGGCCCCTCAGGCCTCACTGCAACAAACTCCCGAAAACAGTGACCCTGGTAACTCATACAAGCGCACCACAAAACCTCTCCCCTCCTGATCTGTCTTTGATCTACG
The DNA here is from genome assembly GCF_050947455.1 of Rhinoderma darwinii. NCBI lineage: Eukaryota > Metazoa > Chordata > Amphibia > Anura > Rhinodermatidae > Rhinoderma > Rhinoderma darwinii. The sequence continues at coordinate 382,141,084 of NC_134689.1, read as the reverse complement.
AAGCAAACAAGAAAGGCAGGAGCCATCCAATTCAACATCCGCGTACAATAAACCCCCTGCCACACTCTTACTGGCCGACACTAACTCCGATATCCTGAACGCCCCGAAGAACGCCGAAACACAAACATCCCCCAATAAATCACAAATCGCTACCAACAGCTCAAATGACACGGCTTCCTGTGGTCCCTAACTGCGGAACCCCTCCTGAAACCCTTCATTGCCTGCCGGACCAGAAAGGACTTAGTCACGTCCTCCTCACCTTTTTTCTTGAACCAAAACGCCAAGGCCGACAAACTCCGAGCGACCGCTGCTGCAGACGCCCCTTCACTGTACGCATTTCCTATATAATACAACAAACACGCCGACCGATCTGAAATGTCTGCCTGTGCATTTTCCAACAAAGCCTCCCATACCTGCCATACCGCACTGTACCTCTGCCATGTAACCGCACTAACAGACCTTTCCACGAGCGACATCGCCATTGTCACACCACCTTCCACAGATGCTCTGGACAAGGCAGGCCATGAGACTCCGCCCCCGGCGCCAGCAGACGAAACCTGTCCCACTGTTGACAAGAAAGGGAATCAGCCACAGAATTAAGCACCCCAGGAATATGCACTGCCACAAAATTCGCATTCAACATCAAACCTCTCAAAACTAAATGCCGCAATAGTCGCACGACTGGCGGAGAATTAGCTGTCTGCGCATTAACTGCCTGAACCACACCCAGATTGTCACGTACAAAACGAACTCTCCGATCCTGCAGACAATCCCCCCACAACTCCGCAGCCACCACAATCGGGAACAGTTCCAGCAGAGCCAAGTTACGGACAAAACCACATTCATGCCATGCATTTGGCCAAATTCCTGCACACCACTGCCCCTGGAAATAAGCCCCAAATCCACATGCACCTGATGCATCAGTATACAGCTCCAAATCCCCACTAGACACCGGCTGGTACATGAGCACCGACCGCCCATTGTAGCTCTGCAAAAACTCCCCCCAAACCAACAAATCCGCTTTCAACTCCGCCGACAACCTAATAAAATGATGGGGAGAATGAACCCCCGCGGTAGCACTTGCCAATCGCCTGCAAAACACCCGCCCCATGGGCATAATCCTACAAGCGAAATTCAAATGACCCAACAAGGATTGCAAGTCCCGCAACTGTATCTTCTTCCTGCGCAGCGCACTCGCCACCAACTCTCTCAACTCCATCAATTTATCATCAGGCAAGCGACACTCCATGTTATCTGAATTAATCATGATTCCCAAAAACTTAATGACCGTTGCAGGTCCCTCAGTTTTGTCAGGCGCCAGAGGTACCCCAAAATCCTTTGCCACTCGCTCCATAGTATGTAGCAATCCTGCACACACATAGGTACCCGGCGGCCCGATAAACAGGAAATCATCCAGATAATGCTGGGCAGATGGCACCTGCGCCTCCCGACGAACTCCAAAAACGTGCTAAACATCTCAAAATAAGCGCATGAAATGGGGCAGCCCATCGGGAGGCAACAATCTACAAAATATTCCTCCTGCCAATAACATCCCAGTAAACAAAAACTGTCCGGATGCACCGGCAATAAACGAAAAGCGGCCTCAATGTCAGTTTTCGCTAACAGAGAGCCCCTCCCGTACTTGCGAACCCAAACAACCGCCGCATCAAAGGAAGTGTAACTGACCGCGCACAAGGCCGGATCAATGCCGTCATTCACCGACTCGCCTTCCGGATAAGACAAGTGATGAATAAGGCGGAATTTATTCACCCCCTTTTTAGGAACCAAACCTAACGGGGAAACCCGCAAACTAGGAACAGGCGGGGAGGAAAAGGGACCCGCCATGCGGCCCAAAGCCACCTCATTCAGCAGCTTATCCGTAACCAGATCAGGCCGCGCCAAAGCAGACGACAAATTACGGACCACCCCATCACGTCCCGCCGACGTACAAGGAATCCGAAAACCTTCTGAAAAACCTAACAACAACAACTCTGCCACTTTCTTATTTGGATACTCCCTTAAAAACGGGAGCATCCTTTCCACCCTCACCGGCGTCGCCCCTCTTCTGCTCAGCATCTCCCTGCCTGCCCTTATGCTTCTTGAAGCATCCGGACAAACCATGGGCGCCTCCGCAACCGGAGCACTCGTGCTTATACCTGCAGTCTGGGCCAAACTTGCAATGCCCCTCATTATACTGCCAGCAACACCCCTTTCCTGAGGATCCTGACCGACCCGCTGCTGACCCCTGACCGCCGGCCGCATCCCGAAAGGGCTGCTGCCCCTGTTTTGGCGCAGACATCAGACGCATCCACAAACTTATATCCTTGTGATCCCATCGCAACGACGGGAGCACCGACTTCCGCTGACGAAACTGTTCGTCATACCGCAACCACGCATTACCACCGTATACACGATACGCCTCCCCTACTGAATCCATATAACAAAATAGCGCCGAACAATTCTCCGGCGCCTTCTCACCCACCACGCTAGCCAAAATAGCGAAGGCCTGCAGCCAATTCGCAAAAGTCCGAGGAATCAAGCGATAACGCCGCCGCTCCTCCTCCTCCTTCTTACTTTCATCCGGTTTCCACCGGTCCAAATTAAACTTCTCCAAAGGCAGTAAAGAAAAAATCTCCACATATTCATCTTTCCAGATCTTTTCCCTAATCTCCACCTTCAAATGCGCCCCCAGCGGGCCCTCAAAGCACACATAAACCTCGCCTTTAGCAGCATCAGCTAAACGCACATCCTCCACCACTTTCTTAGCTGTACTAGCTGCCGCATCAACCACTTTCTCCACCGCCACTACGGCACCCACCACCGGCGCCACTTCACTAGCAACCGCAATCCCTGCCGCAGCTGCCCTAGAACTCTCCTCGCTAACAACCGCACTCCCTGCCGCACTAGCACTCGCCTCGCTAGCAGCGCCCCATACCTTCGCTGGCGACTGCTCTACACCTGTCAAAACTCTCGTAAAATATTCCTGCATCCCTCTAAACAATAAATGCATCTGTGACATAGACAACATTCCCCCCACACATCCCCGGCACCACATCCGTGGTAGACTCACCCGGCCGTCCCTGAGGTGACCTCCCAGCGGACGCGTCCACCACTCCGGATGAGCACGGCATCGGTCTTGACGGTCCTGGGGAGTGGTGCTCCTGCACACCACGCTCCCCGTAGCTCCCCGAACTTCAAGTCGCTGACGTCCTAGGCCCAGCGGAACGCGGCCCGTCCACGGTCCTGCCACCCGCTGCTGGCGTGGCATACTCAGAACCCAGTCCTGCCGACCCAGTCCTTCTGCAGGGCTGTCAAAAATAAATCTCCTTCCAGTTGCTCTGTGTACAGCTGACCGCTGCCCCCCCTCATCCGGATGGGGCCCGGCGTCACTCCCCGAAGCTGCCCGGGTACTTCCGGTCGCTGCTGCCGCCGCACGCCTCCCTGCTCCAGCAGGAGGCGATCTCACTCCCCATCTGGAGCCCGCCCGCCTCTTCCTGCGGGTCGGGCCTGGTCTCTGTACCTCTGCCTGCAGAGCTCCTCCGGCACCTGGAACATCGGCGCCGGAGAAAGCCGTCACTTCCGGTCCAGCGTGCACTTCCGGTCTTGTCGTTGAAGACAGGAGGGGGGAAGATGGCTGCCGCGGCCCCCCCCCACCTGTCACCTCCAGTCTCGCCCACCTAATGGGATTCCTCCCAGACCTCCACGGACCGTCGCCAGGGTGCAGCTCCGGACCAGCAGGAGGAGGAGGGTCCCTGGAGGGGCTCCCTCGGCGCCGACGAGACTGAGGCGTTACCTCTGGGGAAGGCCTCTCCGGAGGCCTGGAACGCCTGCTGCTGCGTCCCTCGCTCTCCACTCCAGCCGCTGGAACCGGAGGAAGAGCCCCGGCAAACATCTGATCCAGCCAGCCAGCACCGTGCAGCATCGCCGCATCCCGCATCCTGGCCATCGTTATCTCCATCGCCGCATCCATTACAGGTCAGTGTAAAAAACTGTTTTTTTGGTTTTTTTTTAAAAACAGTTATAATAACAGGACAAATATTTTCTCCTGTTGTCCAGCGGGAAAGAGGGCTGCCTCTTCCCCGCATGGACTTATATACATTACTCTCCACCCACCACATATAGATACATTTGCCCCATGCCCCTTTCACTTAACCCTCTAATCCCTATAAAATAGCCTAAAACGTAGTAGCCTAAAACCCCAAACACCTAGTCATGCGCTCCCTTCATTACGGCTGCGCCTACATTACGTTGGGCTTACTAAAAGACTGGGACTACGTAGTGAGATTCAGTCACGTATGTGGCGCAGTAATATTGGCGAGATTCCCACGATTTGGCCTTATAGTTTCCTGTCTGGAAACATTGAGATTGCATCACAGTAATCCCAATACGTTGTGATATCTTATCTGATGACTTAGGCCATTGTGATGTTTTGTCCATACTCACGCGATTTTATGCAACCAATGTGTTGGAATGGTAAGGGGCGAGGGTGAGAGAGAAATGGGGTGTATGGACATTCTCCTGTATTTTTAAAAAAAATCACTCACTCGTGGCTTCAGAAGTCCAACACTTGTCTAGGGTTATCCCATATCAAACTCTTACTTCAAAGGGTCATTCTTCATTTTATTCATATATAAATGGAGAAGACCTTCATTGCTGTGCCCAACAGAAGCATGGGGCACAGCATGGAGGTCAGTATAGTAGCCTTAGTGAGAACAATGGGTAGACAATAGTGATGGGGAGTTCATGAATGATTAGTTCATGTTTTCAAGGTGAACTGGTAGGAGTGAGACAGTGAGTGAATGAGCGCAGCAGCTCCTCCGTCCTCACTGTCTCACTGTCACTTGCTTAGTTCCTAATGCTGAATCTGGTTAGTCCAGGGGTCCTGTCTTGCTGCTGACACCGACTCCAGAACAAATTGTGGTGCAGTTTTTTGGCCAGGAATAGCCGCTGCGGAAAACTGAGCAGAAAAGAAAAATGGATACTTACTATAGCGACGCTTCCCTCCTGCAGCCCTGGGATGTCGTTTCATCCCATGTGACCGCCGAAGCCTGCGGTGGTCACATGGGTAAAACGTCATCCCAGGTGGCTGGCCCAAACAACGAAACATAATTCTGGGTAAGTATAAGATTTAAATTTGCAGCGGAATCGCTGCATTTCCGCTGCAAAAATACACAACATCTGCTATTTGTTGCGGGTTTTACCTCCCCATTGAATTAAACGAGGAAAACCCGAAACAAATAAGCAGCGTTTATGCAAATACAATTGACATGCTGCGGATTAAAAAAACAGACCGCAGATCAATTTCGGAGCCTTTTTTCCGCTCATCGTGTGGGTGAGATTTGTTCAAATCTCACCCACTCTGCTGGTACTGCATTAGGGCTTGTCCACACGTAACTAAATTGCCGTGTATTTTCCGTCCGGATTTGCGGACGGAAAATATGCAGCAGAATACAGTAGCAGCAAAGTGGGTGATACTTATCAAATCCCAACCACAGGCTGCGTAAAATCTCTGACCAGAAATAATATATAATTTTATTTTCGTACTGCAGCATGTCAAGTGGACTGTATTGCTGCGTTTTTCAGATTAGATGTCACCATCCTCCAACATTGTCAAAAACGCTGCTAGTTTCTGTGGAATTGTTGCAGATTTTTTTTGCAGCAATTCCAATACGTGTGGAGAAGCCCTTATGCTGCGGATTTAAAGCTTGTCCACACACAATGGATTTGTGCAGCAATTCCGTTGAAAGTCAAAGGCTTTCCGCTGCGGCAAAAACGCACCATTTCCTGCGGTTTTTGTGACAGAAAATAGTGTGTAAATTGCTGCGTTTTTCTTAATGTTAGGAGATGGAGACATCTCCTATGAAAAACACAGCAAATCTGCACACTTTCCATAGCAGGAATTGACATGCTGCGGTCCGTAAATTACGCACCACAGGTCAATTTCACCTTGGAAATTTTACGCAGCGTGTGGATGAGATTTTTTAGATCTCATCCACTATGCTGCTACTGTATTCTAACGCGGTTTTTCGGGCAGAATTTCCGGCCAGAAAAACCGCGGCAATTCCGGAGCGTGTGGACAAGCACTTACAAAAACAAAATCCATTGGTAAAATCTGCAGTATTTAAACTACGAGCGAAATAAATACAACAGCTATAGCATTCTCCACTGTCCTTTGTGTGCTGTGTACACGCACGCACGCACGCACGCACGCACTATATATATATACACACACACACACACACACACACACACACACACACACACGCGCGCACACACTATATATATACACACACAATACATACACACACACACACACACACACACACACACACACACACACACACACACACACACACACACATATTAATTACAACATTTAGAAAAATGCAATTTAATCCGAAACATTCAGATAAATATGAGGAATTCAACCAAAGAATTCCTCCTATAATTCACATGACCCAATATGGGTCAGTATCAGTAATAACAACAACATTAACACTAATTAGAGCAGGGGAAGTCCTTGAAGCCATTTTACCGGTTTTTACCTTGAGTTAGCCATCTGCAAACCCCCACCAACTATTTACCTCCAGCCGTAAACCAGCTCGGAGGCACCGCTCACCCCTGCAGATGGCTCCAACCACCAGAAGACCACTTCAAAGGGATAACACCCTATGAAGTCTTCCAAATAATATACCTTTCTGGGGGACGCATACCCCCGATGAGACCCCCCCCCACTATTTTGTACTGACCAACCTCAAGGACTCCCCCCTCCAACTGCTACGACACCTTAAGCCTGCTCCTAATATGAAGAAACAACAGATTACATGCAAATCCTAAACACAATTACTAGCGCAAGCGAAATCTGCGCCAAGACAAACAATGCCCATACAAAACCCAATAGATCAAAGAAAATTAAGGGTGGGAGCTTATTTGTTTTTGCTGTTACTCTTCCCGCTGCTTCCGGCTCAATGCCGAAAACAGCGGGAAGAATCGTTATACCAACCCTCTACTCGCAACTTAAAACCAAAAGCCAAAGCAGATACGAAACGGTTAACTTTAGCCACAGAAAACCCCGCCTCATAAGCGTCCCCCAGCCAATACAATAATTCCACCAACCTGTCTTGATCCGAGCTGACAATACCTAAACCGCTTACCCACTCCTCCCACTGTCGCCAACTAGCAGAATAAGCGCTCCACGTCGCGCTCGCCAATGACCTTCGAAAATAAACGTTCCACGCAACGAAACCAGATCCCAAAGATACTCTGGACAAGCCAAACTGATCAGATCCGCTCCCGGAGCCAATTGACGGAAACAATCCCACTGCGAGCGAGAAAGACCGTCAGCGATACAATTGTGAATACCCGGCACATGCACTGCAACCACCCACATATTTAATGACAAGCAAACCAGCACCAGGTGCCGCAACAACTGAACCACAGGTGGAGAAGACGCCGAGATGTTATTAATAGCCAATACCAGCCCCATATTATCACAATGGAAGCGAACCTTTTTATCCCTGAGCCTGTCCTCCCAAATGGTTACAGCTACCACACTAGGGAACAACTCGAGCAGATCCAGATTGCGCGTAAATAAACCACTGACCACCCAGCTTGAGGGCCAACTCCCCGCACACCATTGGCCCCCACAGTAAGCGCCAAAACCGCCCGACCCTGCCGCGTCAGTAAAAAGGTCAAGCTCGCACATATCCTGCACCGAAGACATCCAGAGAGATCTACCATTGTATTGACCGAGGAAATCTTCCCATACCCCGAAGTCCGCTCGATGTTCTACCCCTATTCTCACAAAATGAAGCGGTTCTCGCACGCCCGCTGTCGCTTCTGCTAAACGTCTGCAAAAAATTCTTCCCATGGGCATGATACAACACGCAAAGTTTAGCTTCCCAAGCAGGGACTGAAGATCGCGCAAGGTGATTTTCTTTAAATGACAGGCCCGCCTCACCTCCTGACGCAATGAAGTTAACTTATCCTCGGGAAGTCTACACTTCATAGCAACCGAATCTATCTCGATTTCTAAAAAACAAATAGTGGTGACAGGACCCTCTGTTTTTTCCGGCGCTAGCGGAATCCCAAATTCCCACGCAACTTTTTGTAATGAGTACAACAAATTACCACAAATAGGAGAACCGCTAGGAACGACACACAAAAAATCGTCGAGGGAATGGATTAAAGAATCAACCGCGGTGTTACCCATTCCACAAAGGAACTAAACGCTTCAAAGTATACGCAAGAAAGGGAGCACCCCATAGGAAGGCAAAGATCGACGTAAAATCCCCCATTCCAGAAACATCACAACAACTGTTGACTCTCAGGATGAACTGGCAACAATCGGAAAGCTGCCTCGATATCACTTTTTGCCAACAACGCGCCGGCCCCCGCCTGCCGAACAAACACCACAGCTTTGTCAAAGGACGTGTAAACTACAGAGCACAAATCATAATCAATCCCTGATGACCCCCTGGGAAAAGACAGATGTTGAATCATAAGAAACTTATGGGGCTCGCGCTTTGGCACTATTAACAAGGGGGAGACAACTAAATTCTCTACCAGCGGATCCTTGAAAGGGCCCGCCATCCAACCTAACGAAACCTCCTTAAGAAGCTTAAACAAAACGACCTCGGAGTGCTGATAAGCAGACTTAAGATTACGCCGCGTCACCGGAACCTCATGAGGTGGAGGAGGAATGACAAAACCAAAACAAAACCCATCATAAAGTAACTTGGCCGCAATCCTATTTGGTATTCATTTAGATAAGGGACCATCTTTTCCAACCTCACCAGCGACACCCCCTTGACCAGCCGAGGTGGATTGAGTACCCGACCGCTTTCCCTTCTGCATACATTTTGAAGCCCCGTGGGAAGATCCGTTGCATTCTGAATACACGTGTTTAAATTTGCAGGTATCCCCGAACTTACACTGGCCGTCGTTGAATTGCCAGTAAAACCCAAGTTTTGACCCAGAACCATGCCCGGCCTGGCTAGGCTGACCCCCTTGCACAACACTCCCTGGAAAGGACTGCTTAACTGGAGCCGTAACCCTTAACCAGAAAGCAATATCTTTTTGATCCCACCTAAAAGCCGGCCGAACCGCCTTGCGTTGGCGAAATTGCCCGTCGTTATGCAACCACACTTGACCCATCCAAATAACAGAACAGCGCTGAGCAGTTTGCAGGTGCCTTTTCCCTGATCACGCTAGCCAACATTGTAAAAGCTTGCAACCAATTGACGAACGTCTGCGGGATAAACCTATACCCCCGACGTTCCTCTCCTCCTTCTTACTCTCATCCCGCTTGCCCTTGTCCAAATTGAACTTCGCAAGCAGCAGAAGATAAAAAATTTCAACATATTCATCTTTCCAGATCCGCTCACGTACCTCCTGTTTAAGGTGAGCCCCTAACGGACCCTCAAAACAAACATACACTTCGCCACGAGCCCAATCAACAAGGCGAATTCTATCCCTGTCCTTTTGCGCCTCAGTTTGGACCGACACCGCAACCGCCTAACTGGACGCCCCAAAGGCTCCCCGACAATGGGAACGACGCCCGATGTATCCGTGCTCGCTGACCCACCCACCCACAACACCTGACATAAAAATTGCTGGATAAGGTAGAGAAGGCGTTAAACACTCACCAGGCTGCCCAGGCGCTATGCTCCCGCCAGCTGGAAAATCCTGACCACGCTCATCCACTTCCAACTCGCCATCTTCCAACTACTCCATCACTGACGACTGGCGATCACACCGACATCTGCGACACGGGGACCCCGGAGTGCTGGCAGATGGGCCGGCGACCTGCCGCCCGACAGAAGGGACTTAGACTTCCGACCGTATATTTTTCCTCACCGCTGCTGTAGATCTTGGAGTCCTCCTTGAAGACCGCGAGGGAGCCAGCCTCCTCACTGGAACATCACCATGCGGGGCATCTGTGGACATCACCCCTGGAACGGCATCAGAAGGAGGTGGCTTGACTGGGAGCCCAACCTGCGACTCCCTGTGAACCGCCGAGCCCCATCGCGGCTGAGGATTCCTGCTAGGCCGCAGGCACTGAGAGGGAATGTCCATCCCAGCTGCCTGGCCTGCAGCGTCCCTAGAGGGGCTCCTCCTGCGACACCTGACCCGCGACTACTGGTAGGCGAGAACGCCGGGGACAGCAAGGTGAGCGTGCATGAACAGCCGCCTCCCCCGACGGTGCAACACACTCCTCCAACAGTCCAGTAGCCCTGCTAAACGAGTCCCCTCCCGCCGCCATGCCACCGGAAGGGGAGCATGTCCGGCCCGGCGGTTGACAAAGAGCACCGGGCCCGGCGTGGAGAGGGATCAGACGGCGGTATTCTGGCCAACGCAGCGACCCGACCCTCCAGCCACCCTGGGCCATGATGAGCAGCTGCAGCACGGAGCTGTTCCAGCATCTTGTGAGCGGACGCCATAACACGAGGTAAGAGCTCATTTGTTTTTGCTGTTGCTCTTCCCGCTGCTTCCGGCTCAATGACGAAAACAGCAGGAAGAATCGTTATACCAACCATCTACTTCTCCCCTCCCCAACTCTGCCTTGCCCTCCCCTGCTTTGACCCCTACTTGACCCACAATTATTAACCCCTTCCCTCCTATAGCGATCATGGAGGCTTCCCCTTATTTCTTTTGGGCTGCAGTCCAGCCCCTCCTGTATATATATATATATATATATATATATATATATATATATATATATAACCTTAAAAAGACAGATGCTCAAAAGACAAAGGAGTATGCAAACATGGAAAAATCTTTATTTAATTACATGATAATAGACAATAGATAAAACAACAAATCCATAAACCAACATATAAAAAGGGACAGTACGCTATGTATCTGCCAAATTAATCAAAAGTACAAAGTTGTACCAATGACACGCCTTCCAGAAAGTTTATGAGATGTACTAAAGTAGAAAGACCATATAAGCATACAATGATGTGCTGTATAAGCACAAAAAATATGTAAAAGGTAATGAAACTATATATAAAGTCCATGTAAACATAAGAGGAAAGCAGCTATGCACAAAAAATACTAAGGCATATCAAAGGGAAATCTCCTACTCAGGATGGAAGCAGGGAGAGACACAGCGAACGTCCGGCCCAACGCGCGTTTCGGCGATAATGTCTTCGTCTGGGGGTGGCGTTGAACCATAGATTCAGCGTATATACAGTGAAGGAAATAAGTATTTGATCCCTTGCTGATTTTGTAAGTTTGCCCACTGTCAAAGACATGAACAGTCTAGAATTTTCAGGCTAGGTTAATTTTACCAGTGAGAGATAGATTATATTTAAAAAAAAACAGAAAATCACATTGTCAAAATTATATATATTTATTTGCATTGTGCACAGAGAAATAAGTATTTGATCCCTTTGGCAAACAAGACTTAATACTTGGTGACAAAACCCTTGTTGGCAAGCACAGCAGTCAGACGTTTTTTGTAGTTGATGATGAGGTTTGCACACATGTTAGATGGAATTTTGGCCCACTCCTCTTTGCAGATCATCTGTAAATCATTAAGATTTTGAGGCTGTCGCTTGGCAACTCGGATCTTCAGCTCCCTCCATAAGTTTTCGATGGGATTAAGGTCTGGAGACTGGCTAGGCCACTCTATGACCTTAATGTGCTTTGTTTTTGAGCCACTCCTTTGTTGCCTTGGCTGTATGCTTCGGGTCATTGTCGTGCTGGAAGACCCAGCCACGAGCCATTTTTAATGTCCTGGTGGAGGGAAGGAGGTTGTCACTCAGGATTTGATGGTACATGGCTCCATCCATTCTCCCATTGATGCGGTGAAGTAGTCCTGTGCCCTTAGCAGAGAAACACCCCCAAAACATAATGTTTCCGCCTCCATGCTTGACAGTGGGGACGGTGTTCTTTGGGTCATAGGCAGCATTTCTCTTCCTCCAAACATGGCGAGTTGAGTTAATGCCAAAGAGCTCAATTTTAGTCTCATCTGACCACAGCACCTTCTCCCAATCACTCTCAGAATCATCCAGATGTTCATTTGCAAACTTCAGACGAGCCTGTACATGTGCCTTCTTGAGCAGGGGGACCTTGCGGGCACTGCAGGATTTGAATACATTACGGCATAATGTGTTACCAATGGTTTTCTTGGTGACTGTGGTCCCAGCTGCCTTGAGATCATTAACAAGTTCCCCCCGTGTAGTTTTCGGCTGAGCTCTCACCTTCCTCAGGATAAAGGATACCCCACGAGGTGAGATTTTGCATGGAGCCCCAGATCGATGTCGATTGACAGTCATATTGTATGTCTTCCATTTTCTTACTATTGCACCAACAGTTGTCTCCTTCTCACCCAGCGTCTTACTTATGGTTTTGTAGCCCCTTCCAGCCTTGTGCAGGTCTATGATCTTGTCCCTGACATCCTTAGAAAGCTCTTTGGTCTTGCCCATGTTGTAGAGGTTAGAGTCAGACTGATTAATTGAGTCTGTGGACAGGAGTCTTTTATACAGTTGACCATTTAAGACAGCTGTCTTTAATGCATGCACCAAGTTGATTTGGAGCGTGTAACTGGTCTGGAGGAGGCTGAACTCTTAATGGTTGGTAGGGGATCAAATACTTATTTCTCTGTGCACAATGCAAATAAATATATATAATTTTGACTATGTGATTTTCTGTTTTTTAAAAAAAAATAAAAATCTATCTCTCACTGATAAAATTATTCTCTAAGCTTAATGGGGTGAGAGCAGCTTAATGGGGTGAGAGCCTTCACTCAGCATTTCTCCTGCTCACAGCCCGACACAGTGCACGCAGTCTCCCCTCCCTCACGTCCCGACTGGTAACAGCAGGAGGAAGAGGAAAAGTGTGAAGAGTAGGGAAGGGGGGCTGGAAGGGGAGATTTTAAAGTAGCACAGGGAGTTTTGGTAGATAGCAGCACAAACTACAGCTGCTATTAAAGTCGGACGGCAGTTCTTAGCTGCTGTGCCGCCCCCTTACAAATGCTGTACCCTGCCACCTGAGGCCAGAAGCTCATCTAGGCGGCAGGCCACCGACACTGATCGTTTGGGTGGCGAGCAGGGGGCACACTGTTCACCGGCCTAACTGGCATTTGTCAGAACTGCCAGATGGCCAGTCCGGCCCTGATCCTCAGGACATATTGGCCTCTTCTGTTCCCTGTGAGAGAATATATTTATTCTCCAAAGTCCTGTTTTTGAACCATAATCTGAACATTCAAGACCTGTTCAGTTAGCCCTTATGCACATGACAGGGTGTGGAAGGAACAATAGACCCCAAATGGGGCTATTCACACGACCGATTTTTTGACGGCCCGGAAACCCGGCCGTCAAATAATGGGACATGCCCTATTTTCGGCCATTCTCCCGGCCGCCCGGCTCCCATAGAAGTTTAAGGTGCCGGGTAATACACGGCCATCACTTGAATGTGCTCCAAGTGACGGCCGTGTCTTCCGTCGCTTGTTCTCTCTCCTTCTCCTGCTCACAGTGCGAAGTGCATGTGAGGAGGAGGAGGAGGGTATTTTTTTTGCTCCCTGTTGGAGCAGTATCCCCAATCCCCGGCCACAGCTTCAGCAATGCTGTGGCAGGGGATTGGGGATTCCTCTCCAGGAGAAGTCCCTGACTTCACTGTGTCCATATATGGACACAGTGACGTCACAGACTTCTGAAGCGGAATCCCAGGCGATGTGGCCGGGGATTCTGCTCTAGGAGAAGTCCCTGCCTTCACTGTCCATATATGGGCACAGTGGCGTCAGGGACTTCTGAAGCGGAATCCCCGGAGATGTGGCAGGGGATTCCGCTACAGGAGAAGTGCCTGCCTTCTCTGTCCATATATGGACACATTGACGTCAGGGACTTCTGAAGCGGAATCCCCACCGCTGTGGCTGGGGATTCCGATCCAGGAGAAGTCCCTCACTTCACTGTCCTTATATGGAAAGTGAAGTGAGGGGCTTTTCCTGGAGCCGTCCCTTACAGCAAAGTAAGGGGTTTTGCCATCTATGGGGGTGACTATGTACAAGGGGGCTGTGTAGCACTACCTACAGTGGGGCTATATGGCATTACCTACAGGGGGGCTGTGTGGCATTACTTACAGGGGGGCTGTGTGGCACTACCTACAGGGGGGCTGTGTGGCACTACCTACAATGGGGTCTGTGTGGCACTACCTACAAGGGGGTCTGTGTGGCATTGCTTACAGGAGGGATGTGTGGCACTACCTACAAGGGTGTCTGTGTGGCACTACCTACAAGGGTGTCTGTGTGGCACTACCTAGAAGGGGGCTGTGCGGCACTTGCTACAAGGGGGTCTGTGTGGCATTGCTTACAGGAGGGCTGTGTGGCACTACCTACAAGAGTGTCTGTGTGGCACTACCTACAAGGGGGTCTGTGTGGCATTGCTTAGGGCAGGGCTGTGTGGCACTACCTACAAGGGTGTATGTGTGGCAGTACCTACAAGGGTGTCTGTGTGGCACTACCTACAAGGGGGTCTGTATGGCACTACAAACATGGGTGTCTGTGTGGCACTACCTACAAGGGGGGCTGTGTGGCATTACCTACAGGGGGCTGTGTGGCACTACCTACAAGGGTGTCTGTGTGGCAATACCTACAAGAGGGTCTGTGTGGCATTACCTACAAGGGGGCTATGTGGCACTATCTACAGGGGGCTGTGGCAGTATCTACAGAGAGGAGTGTGTGGCATTATCTACTGAGGTAAGTGTGTGGCAAAAAAATTACTAATTAAATTCATCCGATTTTAAAACGGACAGGGAAAAAAACAGAGGCAAAACGGGTCAAAATCAGCCGTTAAAAATGTCAACACGGCCCGGAACGGAATCGGAACGGATGCAAAACAGCCGGGAAAAACGGCCCAAAACGGCCGTTTTTATCGGCCGACGCTTGGACCCTGTCGTGTGAATAAGGCCTAAGGTCTTAGGCTCTATTCACATGACAGGGTCCAATTTTCGGCTGATAACAACGTCAATTTTGGTCCGTTTTTCTCGGCTGTTTAGCATCCGTTCCGTTTCCATTCTGGGCCGTGTCTTCTGTCGCTTGCTCTCTCCTCCTCCTCCTCTTCCTCCCCACAGTGCGAAGTGCATGTGAGGAAGAGGGTATTGTTTTGCTCCCTGTAGGAGCAGAATCCCCCATCCCTGGCCACAGCTTTGGCAACGATGTGGCAGGGGATTCCACTCCAGGAGAAGTCCCTGACTTCACTGTCCATATATGGGCACAGTGGCGTCAGGGACTTCTGAAGCGGAATCCCCGGCGATGTGGCAGGGGATTCCGATCCAGGAGAAGTGCCTGCCTTCTCTGTCCATATATGGACATAGTGACGTCAGGGACTTCTGAAGCGGAATCCACACCGCTGTGGTCGGGGATTCCGATCCAGGAGAAGTCCTTCACTTCACTGTCCATATATGGAAAGTGAAGTGAAGGACTTCTCCTGGTGCCATCCCCTAAAGGAAAGTAGGGGGGTGTGCCATCTATGGGGGGTGACTATGTACAAGGGGGCTGTGTAGCACTACCTACAGGGGGGCTGTTTGGCTTTACCTACAGTGGGCTGTGTGGCATTACCTACAGGGGGGCTGTGTGGCATTACCTACAGGAAGGCTGTGTGGCACTACCTACAGGGGAGCTGTGTAGCATTACCTACAATGGGGTCTGTGTAGCACTACCTACAAGGGGGTCTGTGTCGCATTGCTTACAGCAGGGCTGTGTGGCACCACCTACAATGGTGTCTGTGTGGCACTACCTACAAGAGTGTCTGTGTGGCACTACCTACAAAGGTGCCTGTGTGGCACCACCTACAAGGGTGTCTGTGTGGCACTACCTACAGGGGGTCTGTATGGCATTGCTTACAGGAGTGCTGTGTGGCACTACCTACAAGGGTGTCTGTGTGGCGCTACCTACAAGGGTGTCTGTGTGGCACTACCTACAAGGGGGCTGTGTGGCACTACCTACAAAGGGGGCTGTGTGGCACTACCTACAAGGGGGTGTGTGTGGCATTGTTTACAGGAGGGCTGTGTGGCACTACCTACAGGGGGGCTGTGTGGCATTGCTTACAGGAGGGCTGTGTGGCACTACCTACAAGGGTGTCTGTGTGGCACTACCTACAAGGGGGTCTGTGTGGCATTACCTACAAGGGGGCTATGTGGCACTACCTACAGAGGGCTGTGGCAGTATCTACAGGGAGCAGTGTGTGGCATTATCTACAGAGGGAAGTGTCTGGCAAAAAACGTACAAATTAAATTCATCCGATTTTAAAACGGACAGGGAAAAAAATGAATACAAAACATGTCAAAATCAGCCTTTGAAAACGTCCGACACTCAGACCCTGTCGTGTGAATTCACACAACAGGGTTTCCCGGCCGGGTGACGGCTGTTCATAAAATGGCCGTCACACGGCTGCAGTAGGAACAATATATCCCTAATGGAGCTATTCACACGACCGATTTTTTGACGGCCCGGGAAACCTGGCCGACAAAAAATGGGACATGCCCTATTTTCGGCCGTTTACCCTGCCGCCCGGCTCCCATAGAAATCTATGGGGCTGGGTAATACATGGCCATCACCGGAATGTCTCCCGAGTGACGGCCGTGTCTTCCGTCGCTCGCGCTCTCTCTCCTCCTCCTCACAGTGCAGAGTGCATGTGAGGAGGAGGAGGGTCTTTTTTTGCTCCCTGTAGGAGTCGGAATCCCCAATCCCCTGTCGGGATTGGGGATACCACTACAGGAGAAGTGAGTGACTACACTGTCCATATATGGACAAAGCGACGTCACTCACTTCTGAAGCGGAATCCCCGACCCTGTGGCAGGGGATTCCACTACAGGAGAAGTGAGTGACTACACTTTCCAATATGGACACAGTGACGTCGCTCACTTCTGAAGCGGAATCCCCGACTCTGTGGCCGGGGATTTCGCTACAGAAGAAGTGAGTGACCACACTGTCCATATATGGACACAGTGACGTCACTCACTTCTGAAGCGGAATCCCCGACCCTGTGGCCGGGGATTCCGCTAAAGAAGAAGTGAGTGACCACACTGTCCATATATGGACACAGTGACGTCACTCACTTCTGAAGCGGAATCCCCGACCCTGTGGCCGGGGATTCCTCTCCAGGAGAAGTCAGTGACTACACTGTCCATGTATGGACATTGAAGTCAGTGACTTCTCCAGGAAGGGGGGGGGGTGGGTGCAACCTACAGGGGGCTGTGTGGCATTTCCTACAGGGGACTTGGTGGCATTACATACAGGGAGCTGGGTGGCATTACATACAGGGGGCTGGGTGGAATTACCTGCAGGGGGCTGGGTGGCATTACATACAGGGGGCTGGATGGCATTACCTGCAGAGGGCTGGGTGGCATTACATACAGGGGGCTGGGTGGCATTACCTGATGGGGGCTGGTTGGCATTACCTGCAGAGGGTCGGATGGCATTACATACAGGGGGCTGGGTGGCATTACCTGCCGGGGCTGGGTGGCATTACCTGCAGAGGGCTGGGTGGTATTACCTGCAGAGGGCTCGGTGGCATTACCTACAGGGGGCTGGGTGGCATTACCTGCAGGGGGCTGGGTGGCATTACCTGCCGGGGGCTGGGTGGCATTAGCTGCAGAGGGCTGGGTGGCATTACATACAGGGGGCTGGGTGGCATTACCTGCCAGGGGCTGGGTGGCATTACCTGCGGAGGGCTGGGTGGCATTATATACATATATCTATATATATATGTAAATGGTTATTTTATTAATAAATAGAGGCTGCTGTGGCCATTTTTATCCAAAGTCACGCGGTCATGGCCTTTATTTCAGGTAATAGTTAAGATGGGTTCTTTGGTATTTGTGAGGTTGGGTCTTTTCTTTAATTATAGAAGGGACAGAAATTGTCAGACATTCCAAGGTCATGTCTGTTTAGGTGGGCTGATTGCATTGATCCAATCTTACTTAGAGAGATTCGCTTCGTTCTTTCCCGAAATGGTTTTAGTTTCCAGAAATTATTCCCAGGGCTGTATGTGACGGCGCCTGCGTTGTCAATGCGATTGAGCGGGGCCGCCGGCTTTTGAATACAAGAGTATCTTGGCTTGGTAGATCTCGCGGAGGTGTGGTGGTCAGACATCGATGTTTGGAAGGTGACAACCGTTGTTTGCTTTTATCGGACGGGGTGCATTTGACAGATATTGGCCTGGATATTTTTATTTCGGGTTTGCAAGATGGAGTGGAGAAGGCCCTGTTTCTGTTAGTTGGGGGGGGGGGGGGGGTCGGAGTGCCGTGTAGGCCCTTGTATACTTCCTCTTTAGGCTGGGTTCACACGTGGCGGAATTTCACTTAAATTCCGCTGCGGACACTCCGCAGCGTTAATCCGCAGCGGAGCCGTTTCTCCATTGACTTCCACTTTAATTTAGCAGTGTTCGTTTAGACGATGCGTAAAATTCCGCTGCGGAGCATAGGCTGCGGAGCGGAATTTGGTGTCCGCAGCATGCTCTGTCTGTTGCGGAGGTGTGGCGGACTGTTTGCGGACTCATTGCGGAATTTCTCCATTGACTTCAATGGAGATTCTAATTTCCGCAATGAAGTCCACAGCTGTCATGGAAAAAACAGAGGAAGTAATCCAGCGCTGAGTCCAGTTGTAAATTAAAAAGGAAGCGTTGTTCCCATCTTTATTCGAGTAATATAATTAAAAATCGTAGGGAGACGCAGTCCCAGAAAGATTGTGAGTAGGCGGTATGCCCTGGCCTACGCGTTTCGAGCAGCTCCTGTGCTCTTAATCATGGCAAAGAAGTGTGAGGACAACTGCCGTCCTGTCTGCTTAATAAGCGTAACCAATGAGTACGCAAGAAAAACAGGTGAATGGTTAACCCTAACTGCTGATTAACTTCTCAGGTGAAATACTCCTATATACGGATAAGATGCGAGAAGTGTATATTATGCATAGAGAAGAAAACCCTTACTATGAACCCGTACTGTTAACACATCGAATAATAAGAGAATATAGAAATTATAACAGTATTAAAACCAGTTCAGGGATACTCAAAGCTACGGCGTGTAGTATACTGGGTTAGATAGTAAGTATAGCAGTCAAGACGACTTAGTCCTCACACTTCTCACAACGTATATCACAGATGTTATCACTTCGATATACTAAATTTAAAAACAACAACACATGTTATTGGTTTAGCTCAGTTAGAAGTATTACATTCTCCAACGAATATATATATAAGGCATTGGAATATATAATATAAGCATCCAAAAAACATATCGAAAATACAATTAAAAAGGAGAAAACGGGAATATAATTCCCGATAGAGTAAAATATGAATCGATTTTCACAAATATGACCTAGATGAAGTTATGTGAACTATATATTCATAATAATTACATGTTGTAAATATAATTCAGTTCATCTCATAATCCCGAAAAGTTATATCTATTTCCATGAGTTTTATATTGGAATTGGACAAAAAAACCAAGGTCTGAATGGATGTATAGAATATTCATGCGTTTTACTCTGAATGTATACAGAATCATCCTCAATGTTTCCTATATTGATTTATTTCAAAAAAGAGACATGTTTTCTAAGTCTGCATTGAAGAAGATTATTCCCAAAATTATACTGGAAAATCTATATGACATCAAACAGTGTCGGAGAACCCTCATTGGGTGCCATATTTATTTGACATTACATACTTATATATGATATACTTTGTCCCTAGGTATGTGACAACATTCGCAACAGAACATTGCTGGAGATATAAACTGATTCCCAAAGAGAGGAAAAAGCACGATGCCCATGATTTATCTATAAGCAAGACAGAATGCAACCTGAAAATGCGTACCCAGAATATCAATGCATGAGGACCTGTTTTCGTACAATAAAATTCTACAATATATAGAACAAGAAAATTAAACATGTGTAAATATTAGCCACCTTTGATGAAATGTAGCTAAAGATGTAAATCTCATAAAATAAATAGAATTCATTCTACACTAGATCTTGTATTCAATAATTCCAGATTGCAACTCACGGGAAAAATACTCCACACAGGGAATGTTGCTCGGACATCTAGATGTCATAGTCGTCCTTGCCCGACTAGATGAAACTGACATTAATATATTCTATCAAAGCATTACATAAATAACCCATATGACTAATGGTGCTGTTCAAAATGTGTGATGCTACATATATTTTGAGTACTTTATTCCAAACGGGAGAGACCTCCTAATAGATGTTAGTAGTGAGGAATATTGAATATATTCTACATAGTCATCCACCATGTTATATTAGATAATTTGTTTCTGGAATATAATCTTATCAGTGAGTGCATTTCAAATTATAATATATGATCCCCAGGAACAATCAGATTGTGATAAGTTCCAATAATTCAAGTATTACCACACAATATTAGGCCAATATTTCAAATTGCAATTGTCTCTGTCCATACTAGATGGTGCTGAAAATGATCTAACATGTCACAATAAAACATTATGTGAGGAAAATACCTCAAGAGATTTAAACCCTTGATTAGGTCCCCGTAAAAGGAATAATTAACTATCACAGTATTATGCCCGTTCGTCTCAACACGAATATCAAATAGATATTCGGAGAGAGAGGGTTCCGTAACCAATGTCGCTGTCCTCAATGTGTGGTGCTGAAAGTGATAGTAAACTGTAATAAATCGGGTATATCCACAAATATCTAATCCAATAGTTTATAATGCCGATCTCTCTCTCTATACTAGATGGTACTGGATATATTTAGAACTATCACTATAAATATTGTATTTGGTGAATATCTATAGGGTCTAGATCGCTAGATTGAGTCCCCTGAATTGGAGTGGGTGAATATCAAAATAATGTGCCCACTTGTCTTAACGAGAATGCCAGAGGGATATTGAAAGAAAAAAGCCCATTTCATGACAAATGTTATGTTCACAATTGATGGTACTGAAAATATTGATGAGCCACAATGTAGCTCCATAATGAATAATCTCCCCATGGGGAAGAACATATAGTTGTTAAACTCACATTATCTTGTGGGGATGAAAATCAATACTTATGTGTAACTTATAATTTTAGTAATGAAACATGAGTTCCTTCTTAACATTCAAACCCTGTGGGAATCGTGTTTCCAGATTGTAAATCCAAAAGGCTTCCCTCGTTAACAGGCGTTGTCTGATATTCCCCCCTCTTACAGTGCCTCTAACTTTCTCCACTGCATAACAGCAAAATGAGTTGACGCAACGGTTATGTTGTGAAATAAAGTGTCTAGAAATGTTTGAGATGTTCAAAAAATTGGGGTTCCTGATATAACTTAGATGTTCTAAAACCCGGAGTTTGAATTTCCTAATGGTACACCCCACGTACTTTAGCTTGCAAATAGTGCATTCTATAACATAAACGACATTATTGCTGTTGCAGTTAATGTACGATTTTATCGGAAAATTGATGCTGCCTGAGGAATTAGAAAACTCCTTAGTAATCTTGGAAAAGTTACAGATCTTACATGGATGTGTTCCACATTTAAAGTACCCTTTGTGGGTTAACCATGTGGGTTTAGGTAGACTAGTTGTCAATAAAGAGGGGGCTAGCATGTTCCCAAGGGTTGGAGGTCTCCGTGATACTACACGACATCCACTTCTCAATACCTCTTCTAATTTAGTATCCTCATACAGCAAAGGAATGTACTTGAGTACCATGTTTTTAATAAGATTGAATTGATTGCTGTATTGAAGTACCAAAGTTGGTATGTTAGTGTCTACTGTGCTAGAGCTTGTAGTGTCTGTATTGCGTTCGGTGGACAGGAGACTGTCCCTATCCTTATCTTTGACGATGGTTTTGGCCCTTTCCAGTGTCCAATTCCTATACCCACGGGCTGTGAGTCTGCGACATATCCTGGATTCCTCTTTAATGTATCCCAACTGTGTACTACAATTCCTCTTGGCCCTTGTCAGCTCGCCCACGGGTATTGCCAAGATGGTGTGCTTGGGATGACAACTGGTGGCGTGTAGTATCGTATTCCCCGATATGGGTTTGTGATAAATCTCTGTGCACACCTTTGAGCCATTTTTGGAAACAAAATTGATATCCAAAAAATTAATGGTTGTGTCATTGGTAACATATGTAAACCTTAGGTTGAGATCATTATCATTTATGAAGGCCATGAACCCTGGTATGGCAGACACATCACCCTCCCAAATGAATAGGAGGTCGTCGATGTATCTGCCATACCAGTGGACATGGCCCACATATGGGTTGGACAGGGAAAAAAGAGTTGACTCCTCCCACCAGGACATGACCAGATTGGCCAGGGATGGAGAGAACTTAGCCCCCATAGAAACCCCCCTTCTCTGGAGATAGAAGGTGCCCGCAAAGTTGAAGTAATTATGAGACATCAAAAAATTGGTCACCTTAACAATAAAATTTTGCAAAATCGGGTCATATCCACTGTATTTGTGTAAATGATGGGTGAGGGCTTCAATAGCAGTAAGGTGTGGAATGCTTGTATAGAGAGAGACCACATCACAGCTCAACCAAGTATGGTCTGAGTTCCAGATTTTGTTCTGAAAGATAGAAAGAACATCTTTCGTATCCATCAAATGACCTGGCGCTCTTAAAACCAATGGTTGGAGGTGGCAATCAAGCCACTCTGAAATTCTCTCTGTTAGGGACCCTATACCGGATACTATAGGCCGCATCGGGGGCGGAACAATGCCCTTGTGTGTTTTGGGCAATGCGTACATTATAGGTATTACCGGAAATTCCACATATAGATAGTCATATTCTTTCTTACTTAATAGTCCCTCATCCAAGCCTTCATCGAGTACATTTCTCAATGCACTGGAGAAGTCATTGGTAGGATTATCACACATTTTGACATAAGTATTTGCGTCATCCAACAACAAGAGAATTTGGTCCATATACATGGCCCTGTCCATAATGGCAATGGACCCTCCCTTGTCCGCCATGCGAATTACAATGGAGGTGTGGCGGACTGTTTGCGGACTCATTGCGGAATTTCTCCATTGACTTCAATGGAGATTCTAATTTCCGCAATGAAGTCCACAGCTGTCATGCACATGTTATGTGTGCTGCGGATGCGTTTTGCTTTTTTAACTTGACATTTCTTCATTCTGGCTGGACCTATGTATTTCTAGGTCTACAGCCAGACTGAGGAAGTCAATGGGGCTCCCGTAATGACGGGAGCGTTGCTAGGAGACGTCAGTAAATAGTCACTGTCCAGGGTGCTGAAAGAGTTAAGCGATCGGCAGTAACTGTTTCTGCACCCGGGACAGTGACTACCGATCGCAATATACAGCAACCTGTCAAAAAAAATAGAAGTTCATACTTACCGAGAACTCCCTGCTTCTGTCTCCAGTCCGGCCTCCCAGGATGACGTTTCAGTCTAAGTGACGGCTGCAGCCAATCACAGGCCAATAACAGGCTGCAGCGGTCACATGGACTGCCGCGTCATCCAGGGAGGTCGGGCTGGATGCCGAAGGAGGGACGCGTCACCAAGACAACGGCCGGTAAGTATGAATTTCTTTGACTTTCACAAGGGAAAGTGCTGTCCCTTCTCTCTATCCTGCACTGATAGGGAGAAGGGAAGTACTTTTCCCGCAGTCCGCAGCAGCTAGTGCGCATCAATTTACTGCACATTTTGTGCAGATCCGCAGCAGAATCTGCAACGCAGATTCTGTGCGGCATTGATGCGGACAGTTGCGGAGGAAATCCGCCACGTGTGAACATGCCCTTATGGTGGTTTTATTTTATTCTAAAGTCAATCCACCAACATGCTCCCTCAAAGGACTGCTCGAGTTATACGACTATGAGTAATGGCTCTTAATTTGGATCTAGATAATGTTTATTTCAATAAAATTATTATCGGTTAAAGCTTAAGAATTTTATATTTAATAAATTTAGCCTATTCGGTAAAAGGGGTTGTCCGGTTTCAAAAACTTTGATTTATTTTTTTGTATAATTAAAAGCTTTACAATTTTCCAATATACTTTCGGTATTAATTTCTCACGGTTTTCAAGATCTCTGCTTGTTGTTATCCAGTAGGAACATTCATTGTTTATGTCCAGTGGATACAATTCTGTCCATGGTCATGCGATGGAGACACAGGTGCTGGGATCGTTACAGTTGCAGTATGTGTATCAGATCCCAATACCTGTGTGTCCATCACAAGACCAGGACATATTACTATCCACTGGAAGTAAACTATGAATGTTCATACTGAATGACAACAAGCAGAGATCTTAAAAACCGTGATAAATTAATACAGAAAGTATATAGGAAAATGTTATAACTTTTAATCGTACAAACAATAACACTAATTTATTGAAAGTGAACAATCCCTTTTAAGTTCGTTTTAATTTATGCAGTCTTTGTGTGAAGTCCAGGACCCCTTATCTCTTTTCTTTACAGATAAGTCACCACCTTCTGAAGAGCAGGAAACATCAGTCAGTAGCGCTAAAAAAAAAGTCTCCATGTAGCCCAAGCCTCATTGACCAACTGGGTATTACCCTTCCCCTTGTCAATAGTATGTGTCACTACACAGTGCGATAGTGTCAGTGATAAATGGACAGTGTTAGTGTGTAGTGGCACAGACTTTGACAAGGGGAATGGTAACACCCAGTTGTTAATTTATTCATACATTTCGAGGAGGAATAACAGAGGAACGGCACAATACAGAGTTCTAAGAAAAGGGGCTCCAGAATTGTAATACAAGTATTTACCAGAACAGTCATGTCAGGAGAGTTGATAGGTCTTCTCGTATTCTTCCTGTAACTGCATCTGATCAGTGCTGTATTCATTTTTATAGTCTGCAGCGTGATAATATTCCGCAGGCCGCCATTTACGAGAGTGGTAAGTGGAGTAACGAAAGAAAGCAAAATTTGTGCATCTATATTTCCACCGACCTGGGATCCGCTCCTGATGGCAAGCCACACCCTGACAAACCCTACCCTGTCAAAGCCAAATTTCCGTCAAATTTTCTTTTTCAATGTTGTCAAATATGGTGTAGGTGTAGGTTTATACAGACACGCAGACACAAATTCAATGCCTGCAATGGGTATTTCCATCAGGGAACATTCACATGTAGCAGTAATGATGTGACAGAAAGCCACACTACCGCTGTAAATATCATATGTGAATATGTTTTACATGTAAGTTTTAATGGCGCAATATTCTTCCGTGGTAAAAAAAAACATACCGTAAAAAATACTAATAGATGCGTCATAACTGCTTGTGACCACTAGATGGCAGCTTATGACAAAAGAATGCACAGGATACATTGGGGACATCTATTCCTATATCTGTATTGCTGGATTATGTCTGTCACCACATTTAGGCCTGGTTCAGACCTGTCTCTTTATTCTGACCGTATGCAGTAGATTCCGACAAGACCACTTCTATGCTTATTTCACTCCATGTTCGGGAGACCCTCTCCCATATATATATTTTTTTAAATAAAAAGCAGGAACGGACCCAAGCCCATTTACTCTCTTATGGGGAGATCTTATAAAAAAAACGTAATAAATATAATAAACATAATGCAGAAAACTTGTCATGTCCAGGCTTATTTTGGGGCAATGCTGGGCAGAAGGAGGTGTGTTTCAAAATGATGGGCAGAGTGCTTTATGAGCGTTCTTCCTGACCACTAGGGAGTTTGCTTGGGCACCCCTCACCTAGTTAAAAGGCTGGGCCCTGTCTGTTGCACATCTCGCCTGCCTAGGGTTGCAGGTGTCGGTATTTTTGCAAAGTCAGGTTCCTTCCTATTTGGAATCAATACTCCATCAGGCCGCAGTGTCATGACTAATTGGCGTGAGATTGGCGCCGGCGGGAGATTGAATCAGAGAGCCGGAGACACTACCATTCAGCAGCCGGACGTGCACAGAGCTATTCACACGTGACACATCTATATCTCTTTACTGTCGTATTTCTAAACATATTCCCTATTTTTTAATATGCGACTTGCTCCATCAGATGTTGTATGATGGCCAAATCTTCCCATAGAGATTAATAGAGTCTGAACTGTACGGATCCAGATTTGGCATCCATATGGCATCTGCATTATGGATCCATATTTGTGTCTGCAACCCGGGGAAAATACTGGTGAAAAACATCTGAGACACTTATTAGATATCCACATCTGAAACCGCACATATTGGGGGAATAGTGGTCCTTTGAACCCCATTCCAAAGGCAAGTGGACCACATTAAAATCCTAAATATATATTTAATTATTTGGCAAGCCTGCTATACCCTACTTCATATGAATGATTTTATATACCATGCTGTATTTTCAGGTATGCCCACTAGAGGGTGGTGTCTTTCAATCATAGAGATTGTCACAGGGGTTGTTCAAAAGACCCGGGCTATGAATCCAAGCGAAGTCGGAGATCACATTGAGCCAACAAAGAACCCACTCACAGCCTCCTCCACAAACACCAGGACGTGCTTGTATACCCTAATACGAAATGTACTATACATCCCAGGTTAAAAAAATAAAAAATCACGTTTTTATTGTATCCTATTGGGCAGTTTTTTTAAAATTTGCTTTTGATACTTTCAGGTAAAGAGAACCTGTCACTTTGAGGCTGGATTCACACGAGCATGTTCGGTCCGTAAAGGACGGAACGTATTTTGGCCGCAAGTCCCGGACCGAACACAGTGCAGGGAGCCGGGCTCCTAGCATCATAGTTATGTACGACGCTAGGAATCCCTGCGGGACAACTGTCCCGTACTGTAACCATGTTTTCAGTACGGGACAGTAGTTCCACGGAGAGGCAGGGACTCCTAGCGTTGTACATAACTATGATGCTAGGAGCCCGGCTCCCTGCACTGCGTTCGGTCCGGGACTTGCGGCCAAAATACGTTCCGTCCTTTACGGACCGAACATGCTCGTGTGAATCCAGCCTTAGGGTATGTTCATACTGGGCAGATTAGCTGAGGATTTTCTGCAACGAATTACCACAGTGTATTATAGTAGCAGCAAAGATTTTGCAGAAAAATTCAGCTGAGAAACCGTTCATAAATTGACCTGCGATGTTTTTTTTAAAATCCGCAGCATGTCACTTTATGCTGCGGAATCGTTGCACTTGTTGCAGTTTTTCATCATTAATTTCAAACGAGGAGGTAAAAAGTAAAAGCCGTATCAAACAGAGAATGTTGCGATTTTTACAGCGGCACTGCTGTTATTCCACCGAAAAAATTGCAAATCTGAAAAAACAAAAAACCTTTTTCTTGTTTAAATGAAATAAAAAAGTCTATACCTACCTACCCTGCGTTGCCATAGCAACGACTCCTTGTTCCCCCGGCTGTCCTCTGTGCAGCCGGGCCTCCTGGAATGAGGTTACATCCCATGTGACTGCTGCAGCCAGTCACAGGTTGTAGTGGTCACATGGGCTGCAGAGTCTTCACAGGGGGCCTGGCTGCTCGAAGACTAGAGGGACGCGGTGCTATGGCAGCACCAATGAATTTTAAGTTCTGTTTTTTTTTTCTACTCTCCTTTTCGCAGCAATCTGCACCACAATTTGGTGCGGTCTTTCTGACCAAATTCCCTGCGGGTTCTAGGTCAGATGCACTGTGTACTTTTACGTGGCATATATGACCTGTGTGAACATACCCTTACAGACTTTTTAAATTAGAGCATCAGTATGACACCCAAATAAAGTTATACTAGTGTGTGGAAGTACATACACTAAACTCCCCCCCTAAAAGTGGTAAGAGGGGGACTGAATAAAAAGAACGGCTGGAGCTGAGCCCAGGGCTTAGGAGGCCACATGATCGGGGGAAACAGGAAGGGGAGGAGCTTGTGCCACGAGGCCGAACAGGCGGCGCTCTGGCTTGAGCGCCAGTCTGTCCGGAAACATAGTGAGGAGCAGTTGTCCCACCCACCCTCCCCCTTTTTTGTGTTGATGGTTATGTTATTTAAGTGTTCATGTTGTATGTCCAGTCGTCATGGCAGCGTATGGCGGGTTTTGGGGGGTCCTTGGAGTTGGTTAAAATTGGTGGGGGAGGGATTCATACTGGTGATGGTCCCTCCCAGATTATACATGGTGGGGGATCTGGCTTATATGGGCTCCTGCTGGATGGGGTCCCGGGGAGCAAAATGGAAATGCTTCAGCCATCTGCGGTTCACATGGTGTCCCTGAGCCTGTTGCAGGACGTCTGGGGGTAAAAATACAGATATGGGCAGAATGGCACCAGATCCTTCTTATTAGCTCCAAGGACCTTCGCAATTTTCCGTATGGGGGTGTATGGTTTTCACCTGAATGATGTTTATATGGCGGGTTTGCGTGAAAAGGTTATTAACCCGTTAGTGACCACCCCGTTAGTGACCGCCCCGCGGCTTGAGGGGGCCCATGCCGCCAGCCGACACGCCCCCCCCCATATGCTCGGTGGCGCCGCTAGCAGACATTATGACTGCTACAGCGGAAGCACCGCTACTATGGGGCCCGTGCCGCCGAGCCTCCAACAAGTATGGGCCGGGGGACACAGGCCCTCTCATGCCTGTAGGCGTCGCTAGCACCGGAGGGGGCCCCGATGCTAGCGATAGCCAAATACATGCATTAGCGCTAAATGGCCCGACCATTCAGCACCTTACAATGACAAAGATTGACTAGCGGCGCGATGACGTCATCGTGCCGCTTCCATGCTTTAAAGGCACTGATTGACGGGTCAAGTCATTCTGCCCCGTCAATCAGCGTCATTGGACGACACTCGTTTAGCTCCTGCAGACCCGCTCAAAAGAGAGCAAAAAGCGTGGGAACGGGATCATGTGAGTATGTAAAGTTATTTGTTTTTTTTCTCTTAAAACTGTTAATGCCATTATCTATAGTGGGGGCTCTATCTACAGGATGGTCGTCTATATGTGGCCAACTATATATGGGGGGGTCTATATGTGGGGATATAGGGCACTAGCTACATGGAGGTCTGTATGTGGGGATGTGGGGCACAATCTACAGGGGGGGTCTATATGTGGGAATGTGGGCCACTATATACAGGGGGGTCTATATGTGGGCCACTATCTACAGGATGGTCTATATGTGGGGCACTATATACAGGGGGAGTTATATGTGAGACACTATACAGGGGTGGGCTATATGTAGAGCACGATCTATAGGGGAGCTATTTTCTAGGGCACTTTCTATAGGGGTGGGCTATATGTGGGACACTATATACAGGGGTGGGTTACCTGTGAGGCACTAGCAATAGGGTGGCTATATGTAGGGCACTATCTACAGAGGTGGGCTATACGTGGAGCACTATCTATAGGGGAAGCTATATGTTGGGCAGCACGGTGGCTCAGTGGTTTTCCCCCTTACAAACTTCTTTATTATTCAAAAACAAAATAAAGTATAAAAGTTACCCATATTTGGTATCGCCGCGTCCATAACGACCCCTCCTATAAACTTATTACATCATTTAACCCACACGGTGAACGTTGTAAAAAATAAAATAAAAAAACATGCAAAAATTGCTGTTTTCTTTGAATCCAGCCTTAAAAAAAAAGTGATAAAAAGTGATCAATAAGTCACATCTACTCCAAAATGGTACCGATAAAAACTACAAGTCATCCTGCAAAAAAAAGGCCCTCATACAACTGCATCGGCGAAAAAATATAAACGTTACGGCTCTTTAAATATGGAGACACGAAAACAAATAATTTTGAAAAAAAGTTTTTTCACTGTGTAAGAGTAGTAAAACATACAAAATCTATACAAATTTGGTATCGTTGCAATCGCAACAACCCATTGAATAAAGTTATTGTATTACTTGTACCACACAGTAAATGGCGTAGATTTAGGACGCAACAAAGTGTGGTGAAATTGCTGCTTTTTTTCAATTCCCCCTCAAAAAACGTTAATAAAACGTAATCAATAAATTCTATGTACCCCAAAATGGTGCTATTAAAAAATACAACTTGTCCCACCTTATACAGCTATGTCGATGCAAAAATAAAAAAGTTATAGCTCATTGAATGAGACGATGGAAAAACGTAAAAAATGGCTTGGTCATTAAAGAGTCTCTGTCACCAGATTATCAAATCCCTATCTCCTATTGAATGTGATCGGTGCTGCAATGTAGATAACAGCAAAGTTTTTTTTTCTTCGAAAAACGATCATTTTTGCCCAAGTTATGAGCAATTTTATATTTATGCAAATGAGCTTTTCAATGGACAACTGGGCGTGTTTTCTCGTTTTACCAACTGGGCGTGTATTGTGTTTTTACCAACTGGGCGTTGTGAATAGAAGTGTATGACGCTGACAAATAAGCGTCATACACTTCTCATCGTTCCCACCCAGCTTCTTTCTCTGCAGACACACAGTGTGACGTCACCCACAGGTCCTTCAACGTTGGCGTCGGACAGAGAAGATATGCTCGGTGTCACCGCTAGCAGCCGCTATGGCTGCTACAGCGGTAACGACGGCCACTAAGTGAAGAAGCGCCCGGGTGGAAAGGCGCCTGCAGTTAGTGTGTGTATCCCCGCAGCTAGTTGCAACGGCGCGGGGATACACACACCCGCTGGCGCCCCTCTTGCCGTGTGGCGGCTGGCGCCCTGTGCGACCGCACTGGTCGAACATAGCTAAGGCCGGCCATGCTTCCGCCCACAGGTCCTTCATCCCTGCATCTGAAGACTGAACATAGATCGTCTCTAAGCGTATGAGAAGTTACAGTCGTCGGATTTGCAGCGGCGGAGGAGGCAGCATCACACAGTGCAGGTAAGCATATAGAACTCCCTAGAGACGAAGGACCTGTGGGCGGAAGTGACGTCACACGAGATCGCGCTGTTCAGTGAAACAAGCTTCGGTGTAATGGAGAGAAGTGTATGATGCTGATTGGTCAGCATCATACACTTCTTTGTAATACGCCCACTTGGTTAAAAGTTAAAAAACGCCCACTTGGGCATTAAGAAACGAATTTGCATAAATGTAATAAAGGTCATAACTTGCTGAAAAAAGATAGTTTCTCATAATAAAGAACACTGCTGTTAACTACATTCCAGCGCCGATAAAAATTATGTAGGAGATAGGGCATTTTTAATCTGGTGACAGAGCCTCTTTAAGGGAGTTGGGATTGTCACATGCAGTTAATGGTTAAGGGTTACAGAACCGTACTCTGTTTTTCCCTAGATGCGCTCATTGCAGCACTCATTTTGGGATTTGGTCCCTAAGGGTATGTGCACACGAGAAGTGGCTTTTACGTCTGAAAAGACAGACTGTTTTCAGGAGAAAACAGCTGCCTCGTTTCAGACGTAAAAGCTCCTCGTATTTTGCGAGGCGTCTTTGACGCCTGTAATCTTGAGCTGCTCTTCATTGACTTCAATGAAGAACGGCTCAAATTATGTTGCAAAGAAGTGTCCTGCACTTCTTTGCCGAGGCAGTCATTTTACGCGTCGTCGTTTGACAGCTGTCAAACGACGACGCGTAAATGACAGGTCGTCTGCACAGTACGTCGGCAAACCCATTCAAATGAATGGGCAGATGTTTGCCGACGTATTGTAGCCCTATTTTCAGACGTAAAACGAGGCATAATATGCCTCGTTTACGTCTGAAAATAGGTTGTGTGAACCCAGCCTTACATTAAACCATATGGACCTGTCAAAGATATTTTAATTATCTTTATATGTGTGAACATATATTGCTTTAAATGGACAGTTGAGTTGTCACTAAAGCTCAAAGATCTGCTAACAACAGCCTACAGGGGGGATGAGTATCCTATTCTAAGACTTCGGCCACATGACCTAATGACCTTGTAATCAGCTGATACAAGGGCTGACATGACAAAACCCAAAAACACTTGCAATCCATTTAAACTAAATATATATGTTAAGATAAGCTTGGAACTCTATGTTTTACCATATGTGGTATGTATATGTGTAAGCATGAGGGTAACACCTTCTCTCTCTTCATTATAAATAAAGATGCATCTGCCCCCCCAGGGCAGAGACTGTTTGAACACTGAAGCTGCGTGTCATGGTCTCTCTCCGGCCGGCCTCTCTCAGATCCACCATTGAGAGGGCATTCACTAATTTGGAACTCATAGACAAATGCAGATAATGTCCAACGTTAATGGACAATGTAAATTCTGCAGCGACAGACCGCAATATGGTTCCATATTGCGCACGTGAAATGCATACGGTTATGTGCATGAGGTCATAGGCCGATTTAAGACGACCGTATTATGGCCACAAGACCTAGGCCCCTGTGGTTCTACGAAACTGAAGATTAACTTGTGCCCGACCGCTGGCTGTATTTTTACGGCCAGCGGTCAAGGTCCATAAAACCCGAGCCATAGACTTTTTACGGCTTGGGTTTTAGCTTGCTGTCCGAGCGTTTGGGCAGCTGAATGTCGGGTCTCCGGCTGTCAGTGACTGCCGGGGACCCTGAGGAGAGGATAGAAGCAGCTTTCGCTGCTTCTGTCTTATATGATCACTTGTACACAGCGCTCAATGAACGCTGTGTATAGGAATAGAGGCAGCGGCCGCGCCGCTGTCTGTATTCCCCCCGGTGTCCATGTGACTGGTCACATGATCGCCGGGTGCCGTTAGTGACAGACTGCTGCGGGGTCTTACTAGACCCAGCACAGCCCTATTAGTGACAATCGTCACTATAAGAGGGCTGATTTCCCCTGTAACTGGGGCTGCTGTGCAACAGCAGTGGCAAAGATAGTGTAAAAGAAAGAAAAAAAATATATAAAGTTCCCCAAAGGTCTTTTTTGACCTTTGAGGGACAGACCGTAGTAATAAAAAAATAAAAGTAAAGTAAAGTGCAAAAAAAATTAATAATAAATACACATAAAATACCCACGCCCAAAAAAAACTTTCCTCCCGCCAATCATTGTTGTAATGCTAGCGCTGACCCAATTACCCTAATGTAGACATGTAATATATTAAAATTTATGGTAGACAAATAAAAGGTCTATTTTAGGGTAAAACTATGTTATTACCCCAAAAAAATAGCTGAAACGTAAAAAAGCTTTTTTTTTTACTATTATTTTCAAACTTTATGAATACAAATTCTAAAATAGCAAAAAGGATGTGTATAAAAACGATAAAAAAAAGGCCTTACTCTTAATGGATGCCTGGGGAATAAAGAAAACAGACCCATCCAGGGGTGGACTGAGCGGTTGGGCTATAGGGCAGCAGCAGAGGTCGTGTCAACTGCTTTAAGCACTTAGGCCTCTCTTTTGTCCCCCACAGACTACAGGGTCCACTAGTGTTGGCCGTTACTTTCTGCTCCTCTGACAATCTTCTGTGTGTTGTTTTATATTAAGTGACATCACTACACCAGAGTGATGACATCACCGAACTTCACTTGGTAGCTCAGAGACTGGTCAGTCCCCTCTGCTCCATATTAACAGTTTTATTATAGAACACTGAGCATGACCTGCCTAGGTAGAGTCGTGTGTTAACCTTAAACCATACTATCCCCCACCCCCATTTAGTAACGACACATGACACCGAGGTTGGATGTGAAATGGCCACAGCAGCCGTTTATTAATTTCACAGTTTTATAAAAACAATTTAAATCCGAAACATTCGGATAACTAGTTAGGAATCCACCAGAGAATTCCTCCTAATAATTCACATGACCCAACATGGGTCAGAATCATAAATAACAATTAAACGTTAACATTAACCCGAGCAGAGGAAGTCCTTGAAGCCCCTTCAGATGTTCCTTTCAAGAACACACCGAATTAGCCATCTGCAAACCACTAATTACCTCCAGCCGTAAACCAGCTCGGAAGCACCGTTCACCTCTGCAGATGGCTCCAACCACTAGAAGTCCACTTCAAGGGGATAACACCCGATGAAGCCCTCAAGTGATATACCGACCACTAGAAGTCCACTTCAAAGGGATAACACCCGATGAAGCCTTCAAGTGACATACCTTCTACCAGAAGACCACTTCAAAGGGATAACACCCGATGAAGTCTTCAACCATGTACCTTTTTTGGGGGACGCATACCCCCGATGCGACCCCCCCACCATTTTGTACTGACTGGCCTCAAGGACTCCCCCCGCCAGCTGCCATGACAACAGAACCTACTCCGGAAAAAAGAAAAACATGTTAAATAAGCACACAAAATAAAACAAAACGCTCATAGGCAGACGTACATAAGACCTAAGGAGTAACAAAACAAGGGTGGGAGGGTGGGAGCTTTGCTTAATGTGTGTTACTCCTCCCGCTGCTTCCGGCTCAATGCCGAGAAACAGCGGGAAGCGCAGTAACGGCCCCCCCGCCCCCCTTAACTCCTCCCCGTCCCTCCTTCAGCTCCTTCAACTTTCCCTGACCTCGTAACATTAACCCTTTCCCTACCAGGACGGTCATGTCGGCTTCCCTTAAGCCTGCAGCTGCGTCCAGCCTCTTCTGGAGACAATCTGTTAATAAGCACTTTAGTTCGTGTCTTGAGGAGAGGCTTGTTTATTC
The DNA here is from genome assembly GCF_050947455.1 of Rhinoderma darwinii. NCBI lineage: Eukaryota > Metazoa > Chordata > Amphibia > Anura > Rhinodermatidae > Rhinoderma > Rhinoderma darwinii. Next base: position 382,106,667 of record NC_134689.1, on the reverse strand, counting down.
TACTTTCCAGAGGACTGACTGAACACGAGGAGTTGATTTCATGTGTTTGTCAGCATTTATTTCAGCTCTAGCTAATAGCTCAATGACTCATGATACCTGGATATTGTGGCCTTTCATTAACATTTAAAGAAAGACGGTAATCCTAGGTCATGAAGGAGGCTTCTATGAAGGAGAACGTCTACATTTCTCATGAGGACCACCAGGTTTTTTAAGGTGATGTTGTGGCATCATGGGAGTTTTGGCATGATTGTGTTCCGCATCAACAAATGACCTGGAATAATCTTTTGCCTTATGAAAATTCATTACTTCTGACATCATGACTGCGAGTCAGACAACGAGTGTTACTCCAGCAGAAATGGTAACGTGCAGGACCTCAGAACTGAGTCATGGTGAGGAGAAGTCCTGTCTTCTTTCAAATATGAGATGCTGATAAGTAAGAACTTATATTGTGTCATTATTAAGGCCAGGTAAAGAATCTTTGGAAACCCAGCATTATAATTAGAGGAAACCAGATATTTTTCATTTAAGAACATCTTACCGTGCATAATATGTGGTCTAATCTATGCAGCTTGCGGTTTCGGTTCCTCCATCTGGAGAGCATCTGAAGAGCAGAGATCTTCATCTAGGAAGACATCACAATAGGGCAATAGAGGTTGAAGAGTAATGGATCCCCAACCTATCTGGAGAATGGGAGTAGTGTTGCCTGTTATGCCTTTGACCCCAGCAGAAACTGGCCGGAAAAAGAGACAAAGTGGTGGAGAGTTGACTGTGTATGTGCCCAACACTCTCCATCATAGTGTATGGGGAGTTATGGAAAGAGCTAAGTGGGGTGAGCCATTGATATAAATTGTCGGAATATGGATTGTTGACAAGTATTGTTTATTGCCCGTTTGCTGGCCTTAGCTTAGTTCCAATTTGGCTATGAACTGTAGACGTTAGTAATCTGTTGTCAGACAGAATGGTTGCTACGAATGAGCTGCCTGGCAACATCATTCCGCAAATTACTTAACTGTTCGTATCAAAGTTGAATATATCGTTTGCAGCACTCACTCCAAGCCACGTACCAACACAGATAGCTAATTTAACCCCTTGCCGTCGCAGCCATTTTTCTTTTTTTTCCCTCCCTGCCTACGAAGAGTCATAACTTTTGTATTTTTCTGTCGACATAGCCGTATGAGGGTTTTGTTTTTTTTTGCCGGACGAGTTGTTCATTTTAACAGCACAATTTATTTTACCATGTAATATACTGAAAAATATGAAAACATTCTGGGTTTAATTTTTAGCATTTATCTTGCAGTAAAAACGACACGTTAACGTTATTTGGCGAGTCAATACAGTTACGACAATACCAAATTTATATTGTTTTTCCTACTTTCACGAAGAAAAAAGAATTTGTAAAATTTTTTGCTTTATGTTGCCGTATTCTGAGAGCCGTAACTTTTTTATTTTTCAGTTGATGGAGAGGTGTTATGGCTTTATTTTTGCGGAGCGAGCTGCGGTTTTTATTTATTTATTTTAGGGTACAGTACATATGACTTCTAGTTCTGACTTATACGAATGATACCAATTATGTTTTTTTATGTTCTCTACAGTACCTTAGGGGAAAAAAAATGCAAAAAGTAATTTTTTTTAAACTTTTAATATTTTTATGTACTAAAAACTTTATTTAACTATTTTTTAGTACCTCTAGGGTACTTGAACATGCAATAGTTAGGGTATGTTCACACGGCTTAGCAAAATACGTCTGAAAATATGGAGCTGTTTTCAAGCGAAAACAGCTCCTGATCTTCAGCGTTTTTTGCGGAGTATTTTACGGCTGTTTTTGGAGCTGTTTTTCAATGGAGTCAATGAAAAATGGCTCCAAAAACGTCCCAAGAAATGACCTGCACGTCTTTTTACGCGGCGTTTTTTTACGCGCCGTGTTTTGAAAAAGGCAAGTAAAATTACGCCTCGTGGGAACAGAACACTGTAAAACCCATTGCAAGCAGTGGGCAGATGTTTGGAGGCGTAATTGTGCCGTTTTTTCAGGCGTAATTCGAGGCGTAAACCGCCCGAATTACGTCTGAAAACACATCGTGTGAACATACCCTTAGATTGCTGCTGTAATACACTGCAATGTATTGTGATTTTTAGCCCTCCGGCAGGGCTTAATAAGAGCACTAAGATGGCAGACCTTCGTTAGGGCCCCGGGCTGTCATAAAAAACCATCGGAACCCCATAATCGCACTGCACATTGGTCGAGGGGATGACAGAGCCCCTCCTCTTTCTAGCAGCCTAGGTGCCACAATCGCTATTAACTGGTTAGTGGTTAAATGCCCGGAGTTATCAGAGTTATCTCCGATCCCAGACGTTAGTGAGAGGTGTCAGCTGTAATATACAGCTGACACCCGCAGCGTAGGGAGCGGGCTCAGCCTATGAGCCCACTCCATTCTCCCCCCTACCGACTATGACATACTGTTAGGTCAAATGTCGGTAAAGGGTTAATTAGATTTTTTGAAAGATACATTTAAGTGGAGGACCTCTTTAGTCGCTATGTACTTTACATTGTAAAAATACTGTGTGCAACGACACATTTCTCCTGAAGTGGCCTCTGCAGGAAAAATGTGGTATTACATAGCGCATATTCAAATAATTCCTGCTATTTGCATCAGTTCTCCGTTCTGGCAAATAGAGGGAGGGGACTCCCAGGATGTTCATATGCCCTGATAAGAACAACCCCATAACTTTAATATGGGAGTGGGGGAGCCAATATAAGTTTTGCTATGGGGCCCCAGTTAGTTTTCAAACCACTGGTTTAGAGTATTGTGTGTACAATTCACATTTGCTTCAATATGGATATCCATAAGAAGAAGAAGCAGTCAGCACTGCTGTAAAAATATTCAGATTAAATCACGAGGTAAATGGTATAAATAGTAGCTGGCATAATACATATGAGCTGGCAATGAGAAATGGAGGTCGGTAAAAAAAAACATCAGACCCATGGGAGTCAGTGGGCTGACTGATCTATGTGTTTATGCTATACTGTGTACATCCAGACGTCTGTGTGTACCCGACCTCAAAGGAAAAGCTGGCTGATGGCAATTATGAGCTGGTACAGGAATGGCACGCCCATCTCCCCTAACAATGGCTTTTCCTCTCACTTCCCACTCAGAGAAGTGATAGACGGGCGACGTACGATATACTGTGACATAACAGCCCTGTCCTAGAGGACATTGTGTAATGTACAGTACACAGTGTTATTGTGCCAGCAGGGCTGTATATATTAACCCTTCCTGTCTCTTGAGCTAATGCTGAAAGCATTTCCAATGGAACTGTACCCTACAATGTCTTATTAATCATAAGAGATCATTTTTATAAATGACCTGTTCCTGCTCCCTCTTACTGGTTTATAGGAAAATATTTCCATCCCTGTAAGTATATACTATAAAATCATATAACGCACACTGAACCACAAGGTTCATCATGAATATCCTGAGTATCTTAATAACGGCCTCTCAGCTTAGTGATCTATCTGTCTGATATTAAACCCCCATTTACAATGGGAACCACAGCCCTCCAAAATACAGTTTTATGGAAATATGGGATTACCTTACTAGGATCTGTGTCTGTCACTGTATATGGGGGTAGCAGTACCTGACACTGTATATAGAGAGGTTGTGCTAGTCTTTTTATAGTGTGGTCATGTCTGTAAATGTATATGGGAGAGTTGGACTGTCAATGTATGTGTAGGGGGGCTGTGATTGTCACTGTGTATGGAGTGGCAGCCTGACACTGTATATAGAGGGGTTGTGCTTGTCTTTTTATGGTGTGGCCATGTCTGTAATTGTACATTTGGATTTGGGTTGTCACTGTATAGGGGGCTGTGGCTGTCACTGTATATGGGGGAGCAGTGGCTAACACTGTATATAGAGGGGCTGTGCTTGTCTTTTTATGATGTGGCCATGTCTGTAAAAGTAAATGGGGGAGTTTGGCTGTCATTCTATATGTAGGGGCTGTGAGTGTCACTGTATATGGGGGAGAAGTCTGATACTGTATATAGAGGGGTTGTGCTTGTCTTTTTAGGGTGTGACCATGTCTGTTAATGCCTTTGGGGGTGTTGAGCTGTCGCTGTATATGCAGCAGGCTGTGACTGTCACTGTATATGAGGGAGCAGTGACTGAGTGACTGACGTCTTTTTATGGCGTGGCCATGTCTGTCAATGTATATGTTGTATGAGAGTCTGGTTGATCATGCCTATATACAGATGTACTGAGCTAGCTATGATGATAGAAAAAATGAACACATGGAAGTTACATGAGAAGGATGACCCATGACAGCAGTCACTGTTTACATTTAGACAACGATAAGGGCAAAATCATGACGGCAGATACAGGGCCAGCTTATAGGGCATATGACCCAGGACCTCTGCTACTTTGGGGACCGAGGTGGCCTCCACCTCACAGTTCCCACCAGCTCTTCAAGGACACTGCCATCCACAAGACATGGACGTTTAAAAAGATTTTAAAGGTTCCTCCAACTGTACAATATTTTAGTTGGAGCTCTGTTTTCTTTGTATGAAGCCCTGATACCCTATCTGCCTGTAATAGTAACTAAAAAAATAACCCAGTGATGCATGGTTGTTGCAATAGAAAGACCGAGATAAGCAGCTGTCAGACACATCTTGCTCCGCTGTCTCAACTAATGGTCAGAATCCAACATGCTGATCCTTGTTTCCTCAAACTCAGACACCGGCTGTCCTCATACACATCAGATTGTGGTTAGGTTACGGTTTTTTTTTGCACAGGGGCCTCTACCAACCTGGGTGAATATATAGGGAAGTATTTTACCCCTCGCTTGATTCCCCTTATTCCAGCAAGAGCAGAGAGCTTCTACCCAAAGCATTTCTCTGGAGGACAGATGATCGCGGGGGTTCATGCTTTGGGGGTTATTATTTAGGGTTATACTAACTACATAACTCCTTTGAAGGTTCCTTATGGAAAAGTTTTACAGGGGTTTTCCCATATATGCATCAATATCATATTGCTTAGGTTTGCTATGAGTGTCTAAATGGTGGGGTCTGGCGACTTTTTTCTAAAACAATGTCACCCCGACCTAGTCCAGAGCGACATTGCCATTCCCGACGCAGCACCTGGTCAGGATGTGACTGTTTTGTAAAAAAAGCCAAAGGGGCTACTGTGCACCAAACGTTTTTTTGTAGTACGACTCAATACAGCTCATACAACTCTTATTTGTGTTCTCGCTGGTAGTAAACATTAGTAAATAAGGAAGTTTAGAACAAGTCGTAAATGACTAATGGATCACTCCGTTGAGTACAAATAGACTTTATACTACACTTATTTTTTATAGACATGTTTGTTTTCAAAGAACATCAACATCAGATCGTGGCATGTTCAGGCCTGCCGCCATATAAATGCATTTAAAGTGCCACTGTTAGGGTTAATAAAGTGAGTGCTCAAAGCCTACCTTATACAGCTCCCAGAACAAGAGCTTTGGGGACTTTACATTGCACCTGGTATTCAGCTGTAAGTCCTCTGGGGGCATAATGGCCCTTTTACACAGGCCAATGATTGGGCAAACTAGCGTTCATATGGGCGTTCGTTCCCGATCAGTGCTCTGTGTAAACATGGTGATGATCAGTCGATGAACAGAGAACAACTCAGTCATCGGCTGATGGCATCTTTTGTACAGCAATAAATATTATTGTTGTCGGCAGCACATGTCCCTCTGTAAACGGAGATGTGCTGCCGACATAATGCAACTGCCTGGTATAGTTGATCGGCACTCTTTTTAAAAGTGATAAAAGCGATATCTGCCCATTTAAAACCTCCTTAAGAGCTGGCAAATACGACCTAGCATTACACCCATCTTACTCAAAACAATGCCATTATACTGCTAGCCACAATGCCCCCATAACAGTGACAACTACAGTACTCCCATGAGTACCAGCCATGGTGCTTTCCATTCAGCCACAATGCACCCATTAGTGCCAGTCAAGATGCTTCCACTGGTACTCGCCAGGGTTGCCAACCGTCCGTAAATTTACATACAATCCGCAAAAAACTGTTATTTTTTTTCGCCATCCCCCAAAACGTTGCTCTACGCATGCGCCCAAAAATGTACATGCGCAGTGAAAACAAGGGAAGAGTAGGCCGCGGCCCATGGCAATATATTTAGGAGCAGGAGGGGCCAAGTGATTGACGGTCTGAGTGAGGTCCGTGCTAGAAGTGGAACAGTCCAGTCACCTGACCTCATGTCAGTGACGTGTGGTCAGGGGACTGAGGTCAGATGACTTGGCTGGTCCACTCCCGGACTGTCACAGACCTCACTCAGACTGTTGCTGCGTCATTCACTTGGCTCCGTCTGCCCTCCTTTTGCTCCTAAATGTGAGTGACGTCAGGCAGAGCGGAGAGTGGTGGCGGTGGGGGGTGGAGTGAGTGGTGAGTGAGTCGGACTCACCAATGGCAGCACCGCTTTCAGCTTTCCCGCGCTAAGTTAGTGTGGGAAAGCTACAAGCAGGGCTGTGATTGGTGAGTCACTCCCAGCACACTGCACAGTGCACAGTGCACAGGCAACGATTTTGTAATTTAGCTCATTTGTCCAGAAATGACTGAAGTAGAGGTTGGCAACCCCGGTACTCGCCACAATACCCCTCATGAATATCAGCAATATTGCCCCAATACCAGCCGCAGTGTCCCCCATAAATAACATCTATAATATCCCCATCGGTACCAACAATAATGCCAGCCTCAATGTCCCTAGCAGTACTAACTACAGTGCCTTAACCAAAGAATACTAACCACAGTACTGCTGTGAAGGCTATGCTATAGTATACTCCTCTACTCAGGCTCCAACATGTAACGTACTGATCTATATGATCAGCGCAGGAAAGAGAACGTGGCTGCAGTTTAGTGGCGGCACTCCATTTTCTGCATTAGAAGGATGTAGCTGTCTTTTAATAGCTACATTTTTCTGTGAGCACTACGGCTAAATAAGTTGTAGGGAACTCTGATACGCCCCCCTAGGCGTCTGCATCGTCTGGGTCCCTGCCAAAAGCAAGGCATGCAGTAAAATTCACTATATGGCCAGAAGTATGTGGACACCTAACCATCACACCTACAGTATATGAGCTTCTTGGACATCCCATTCCAAAATACCTGCGGCTAACATCTTCTCATATTTAGAACAAATAGTGAATGCAAAATTGTATTTTTGGTTCTCTCTGCAGCAACAGGTAACATCTCTGGTGGTCTAGGGGGGTGAGGACAATAATGATTACATCTCTTGATGGGCTAGGGCAGTGAAAGGGTTAATTGTAATATTCCTGGTGTTCTAGGGTAGTATAGGGGATGATGATAACATTCCTGGCGGTCTACGGTAGTGTAGTGAAGTGGTTAACTATCTGCAAACGGGTTCACTAGCTTTACTGAAGGCTGCAGGATTCCTTCCTCTAGTTGCTCCATCTATCACTGTACACTGCTCAGACACACTTATACCAAGGGATGGACTGGCCCACCGAAGTACCAGAGGATCCTCTGCTAGGCCCAGGCCCGACACAGTAACTGGCCCTAGCAGAAGAGAACCCCATTTGGAGCTGAGTTAATAACCAGGCAGCTCAGACAGTCATAGATCATGCAGTGTCGGTGTAATCCATAAGAAGCATATGGAGAGTGCGAGCAAGAAACCTCTTCCCACTCTGTGCCCCTGTGCTGTTAAACAGGCTTCACATGCTGTCCGACCCTGGAGGGGGCCACAGACAGGCCAGCTGGGAAGATTTTGGGTCCCTAATAAAGTAAGATTTTGACATTTATGTTACGTATATAGTAAGGTTGAAAAAATAATATAGCAACAGGTCAGGGTTGATATACCATACACGCAACTTGTGCTGGTGCACAGGGGCCCAGTAGGTGAAGGGCCCACAGTCACCTTAAAAACGACTTGCTACTGTCTATTAGATTGCAAGTAAGATACTGTAATGGCCGCGGACCGCCACCTCCCCTTACCTGCTGACGAACGCAGACCCCTCTTATCCTGCCGACGTCTCCCTCCCCGGAGATGCCAGCACATGTGGCCGTCCTGCCCGGCAGTGACCACTAGGCTGCGCGCACGAGCTCGTTCCTGGCCTTAAAGGGCCAGCGCACTCACATGTAAAGAATTAACTCATTATCCACAGATCCCCCTGGACTATAAATAGGGCTCTGCCATTTCACTCCTTGCCTGAGAGTTGTTTGTATTCCTATGTTACCCCTGCAAATGGTTCCTTAGTCATATCCTGTTCCCAGTGTACTCGTGCCCTGCTACCTGTATCCCGTGCTGTATTTGTTCCTGTGTCCTCCTTAGTGTTGGAGTCGTGTTGTGCCATCTGCTACGCCTGCTGTCTTGCACCACGTCTGGTGTCATCTGCCACGCCTGGTACCTCCTGCCACGTTTTGCATCACCTGTCATCAAAGTACCATCTGTGCTTAAGCTGCTGCTACTGTCAGGACTATTGCAGGTACCCTAGTGCTTGGACATTGTATAGACTTGGTACACTGTTGTTTGGCCAGCTGCTTCTCCGCTTCGGCGGTGCGGCCTAGTGGGTCCACATACTCACTGATCGTGACAGTACGCTCAGGCCATGGACCCCGCTGGTCAATCCAAGCCCTTGACGACATCACAAGTCATGCAGGTGGATATGCGAGACCTTCGGTCACGACAGGACCAACTCTTCTAGGCGGTGAACGCTATTGCACATCGACTGGATACGCAAGCTGCAGTCTTCATGGCACCTTCTCCTATTGCTCATGCTGTTCCTCCTACTACACCTCCTGGCAGTACCGATTCCCGATTCTCTCTGCCTCTACCTCCTCGCTACGACGGAGACGCGAAGACCTGCAGGGGAGTTCTGAACCAATGTCAGATCCACTTCAGTCTACATGCCGGAGCATTTCCTCCTGAGGATGCAAAGATCGCCTTCATAGTCTCTCTTCTTATTGGCAAGGCTCTGTCATGGCCCAGAGACCCGTGACTTACAGTGTTTCCTACTGACTTTCCGCACAGTATTTATATCCCTGCTGATCCTTCGCCAAGGAGACACTGTGGGCGAATACGCAATTCTGTTCCGTCCCCTGGCGGCAGAGCTGACCTGGAACAACGAAGCCTTGGTGGCTACATACTGGCAGGGTCTATCCTCCGATATCAAAGACGAGCTTGCTGCTCGAGATCTGCCTTCTACCCTAGATTACCTCATTCTTTTAGCCACCCGGATTGACATGAGGATCAAGAGGTTCGCTGGGTCAGAAGATTTCCTAGGCTGGCTCCTACATTTCAGCAACCCCTGCTGTCCTCATCAGCTGTTCCACCAGAGGAGTCTATGCAAATAGACCGTCTCAAGTTGTCTGTCCAAAAGAAACAACGCAGACGCACTTTGGAATGCTGTCTTATTTCGGCCTCGGAGACCATTTTGTGCGTCTGTATCTATAAAAGCCCAAAACTCCAGCGCCTAGGATTGATTGGAGAGACAACCCTAGGTAGAAAAGGACTAAATAGTCAACTCTCTCCAAAATTGTCCATTCCCATGACCATAGTCTCCGGTGAGAAGACGCAACAAGTATCTGCCTACCTGGACTCCGGGTCCACGGAAAACTTTATCCAACAGGACCTAGTGGATCAGCTCCAATTGCTGACGGTTCCCTTGGAAACACCCCTGGCTGTTGCCTCGGTGAATGGACTTCCTTTGCTTGATCCTATTGTGTCTGAGATCATGCCACTGAAGTTCAAAGTTGGAGCCCTTCACACTGAGCAAATTTTATTCCTCATCTTGCCCAAAGCCGTCAATTCTGTGTTGCTGGGTCTGCCTTGGCTCTGGCTTCATGCCCTGTCCTGGGCTGGAATTCCGGAGAAGTTCTCCAATGGGGCTCCAAATGTCTCTATCGCTGCCTGTTAGGCCCCATGCACACGAACGTGTTTTTGAGGCCGCAATTCCCTGAAAATCCACTGGAGAATTGCGGCCCCATTCATTTCTATGTGGCCATGCACACGACCGTAGTTTTTACGGTCCGTGCACGGCCCGGGAGCCCGCACCGCAGAAAGAACGGACCTGTCTTATTAAGGCCGTGTTCTGTGGTCCGGGCTCATTGAAAATAATGTGCATGTCCCTCGATTTGCGTGCGGCTCGCGGATGACAGTCGTGTGCATGAGCCCTTAGAGATCCATCCTGTCCTGCCTCCTATGTCTCAGTCGTTAACAGGATTACCCACTCAGTTTGCGCAGTATGCAGACGTCTTCGGCAAGAAGGAGGCTGAGGTGCTTCCCCCATACTGGACGTACGACTATCTGATTGAACTGGTTCCTAATGCTTCACCTCCCCGTGGATGGGTAAATCCCCTCTCCTTCCCGGAGACACAATCCATGTTGGCCTATATCAAGGAGAATCTGGAGAGGGGTTTCATATGAAAATCCTCCTCCCCGGCCGGTGCCTGGTTCTTCTTTGTATAGAAAAAAGACGGATCTCTCAACCCTGCATTGATTACCGTGGTCTCAACCATATCACAGTCAAAAATAAATACCCTTTGCCACTGATCTCTGAATTATTTCATCGTATACGAGGAGCCAAGATCTTCTCTAAACTAGACTTGCGTGGGACCGACAACTTAATCTGAATCCGTCAAGGTGATGACTGGAAGACGGCATTTAACCCTCGAGAGGGGCACTATGAATACCTGGTGATGCCCTTCGGCCTGTGTAATGCCCCCGCTGTTCTTCCAAGTATTTGTGAATGATATCTTCCGAGATCTCCTCTATGTCTGTGTTTGGTCTATCTCAATGACATTTTGCTCTTCTCCCCAGATCCTACGACACATCGGAGGCATGTCCGTTAAGTCCTGCTGCGATTAAGGGAGATTCGACTGTATGCCAAGCTAGAGAAGTGCACTTTTGAAAAAAACTTCTCTGTCCTTCCTGGGTTACATCATCTCGGATCAGGGTCTCAAGGTGGATCCTCAGAAAGTAAAATCTGTTCCTGGAATAGCCACATCCTCAAGGCCTGCGGTCCATACAGTGTTTTTTGGGATTCGCTAACTTCTAGCGCCAGTTTATTACAAACTTCTCTTCACTGACGGCTCCCATAACTACCCTTACCAAGAAAGGTATGAACGCCAAGGTGTGGACTCCAGAGGCAGAATCAGCAAGCCCAAGAGGGCCTTCACTTCAGCCTCGATCCTCCATCATCTTGACTTGTCTCGGCAGTTCTCGTTGGAGGTGGACGCTTCTTCTGTTGGTGCAGGTGCACTTCTGTCCCAGAGAAGCTTCAGAGGAAAGGCAGTAGTATGTGGCTATTACTCAAGACTATTTTCCTCCCCAGAGCGCAATTACTCTATTGGGGAACGGGAGATACTGGCCATCAAATTGTCTCTGGATGAGTGGAGACATCTGCTTGAGGGCACAGCTCACCCCATCCTGCTATACACCGACCACAAGAACCTCACCTATCTCCAGTTGGCTCAATGGCTAAATCCCCGTCAAGCTGTTCTTCACTCATTTCCAATTTGTGCTCCCCTAACGTCCCGCTGACAAAAATGTGAAGGCCGATGCCCTGTCCAGGTCGTTTGAAACATAGGACACTGTGGAGGCCCCTCAATGTATCACAGACCCATCCTGCATTGTCACTGCCCATCCTCTGCAAGTTAGATGCATCCCTCCAGGGAGGACTTTTGTTCAGTTGGCAGACAGAAGAAGAATTCTTCACTGGGGACACAGCTCCAAACTGGCTGGGCACGCCGGTGTTCGTAAGACTCGAGACCTGATAGCTCGTAATTTCTGGTGGCCGACTCTGCCCAAAGATATTGTGGACTTTGTTTCTTCCTGCACTGTGTGTGCTTCTTATAAGGTTGCTCACTCCAAGCCTGCCGGTTTGCTCCAACCACTGCCTGTACCCAATGCTCCCTGGCAGCACATTGCGATGGACTTTATCACAGACCTTCCTCCCTCAGCAGGATGCAATACTGTCTGGGTGGTGATGGACCGGTTCTCGAAGATGGCACATATTGTCCCGCTGAGCGGCCTACCTTCTGCCCCTTGACTGGCAAATATTTTCATTCAGCACATCTTTCGCTTACATCGCTTGCCCCTGCATATCGTGTCTGATCGGAGGGTTCAGTTCACCTCAAAATTCTGCGGAGCCCTCTGTAAACTCCTTGAAGTGAAATTGTACTTTTCCTCAACCTACCACCCCCAGTCCAATGGTCAAGTCGACAGGATTAACCAGATCATGGAGAATTATCTTCGTCCCTTCATTTCCATGCAACATGATGACTGGGTAGAGCTTCTTCCATGGGCTCATATAACAATCACACAAGTGAGTCCACTACTTCCACACCATTCTACATTGTCTACGGTCAACGTCCACGAATCCCTCTTCCTGTTTCAGCTACATCTCAGGTACCCGCTTAACTGCTACAGTAAGACTCCTAGTCCTGCAGTTGCTCCGAGCGGTTCTTCCGATGTGTTCGACGTAAAGGAGATCCTGGACTGCAAGAGGGTAGGAGGAAGGACTTTCTATTTAGTGAATTGGAGAGGGTTTGGTCCTGAGGAGAGGTCCTGGGAGCCAGAAAAAACTTTTAATGTTCCTACCCTCATTAAGAAATTCCTCTCTCGCTCTCGACCCAAGAAGAGTGGGCGTAAGGGGGGTACTGTAATGCTCGGGGACCGCCGCCTCCCCTTACCTGCTGATGGCCGCAGACCCCTCTCATCCTGCCGACGTCTCCCTCCCCGGAGATGCCAGCACATGCGGCCGCCCTGCTCTGCAGTGACCACTAGGGTGCACGCGTGCGAGCTTATTCCCGGCCTTAAAGGTCAGCACGCGCACATGTAAAGAATTAACTAATTATCCCCAGACCACCGTGGACTATAAAAAGGGCCCTGCCCTTTCACTCCTTGCCTGAGCATTGTTTGTATTCCTATGTTAGTCTTGCAAATGGTTCCTTAGTCGTATCCTGTTCCCAGTGTGCCCGTGCCCTGCTACTTGTATCCTGTATCCCGTGCTGTATTTGTTCCTGTGCCCTCATAAAAGTACTATCGGTGCCTAAGCTGCTGCTACTGTCTGGACTATTGCAGGTACCCTTGTGCTTGGACATTGTATAGACTTGGTACATAGTTGTTTGGCGAGCTGCTGCTCCGCTACGGCGGTGCGGCCTAGTGGGTCCACATACTTACAGATCGTGACATATTCTAAGCTAGTGAATTTCATGGCTCACAATTACTTGTGGATTGTTAGATAGACGTAAGGGGGGGGGGGCACTGAGATATTTGAGAGCAAGCGGCCCATATACATGTTCTTGCATGGGGCCTACTGCTGTCTCTGTCCGCTCCTGCAACAGATCACATTAAACTATGTTTTACTCTAAAGCGCTGCAGCATCTAAGAGAAATCATAGTTTTAACACAGGTTTGCGCATAAATGTTACGTTCCAGGCTCGGGGAGAAGTATCTGCTGGGTGGCTCCCCTCTGGCTTCTCGCTCGGCTCAGCTTGATTGAAGATCTATGCATATGTATGAGGGAAGGGAAGAGGGAGAAAGTATATGATCTGAATTAATATGTAACTTTTATTTGTATGCATTAAAATAGAGATAATTGTAAAAATCCTTGATGTAAGAGGTATGTGTGAGTGACCCCCAAACTCACATACCTTGGCTATATAAAGTGTGGTGTCAAAATAGCTGAGTTTGCAAAGCAGTAAATTAGTAAAGTGGCAGTACCGCAGGATTAGGCAATAATAACCTGCTGCACTGCTATATAATATATAATACTGGGTGGTGTACACCAATGTGATCTGACTACGATATTGTGTGATAGGTGGTCTTCCACACTTTGCTAAGATCTATGCATATACCCCACATCCCTACGTACATATTAGTGATGTTGTAGATGTCTGTGTCCTGATGGTTGGAGGCTGCACAGAACGGTATCGCTGGCTGCATGTGGACCCCCGGCCGCATGTTTTGCACCCTTGGTCTAGATGTAGTTGATGTTCCCTTGTCAAGGTAACAAGTCTGAATAGAAATTAACATGGGATTACTCGTGGTTCCCTTTAAGAAAAACACAATCGCAGACGAAATGAATGTTGTGCAGATTGTTTTACGGAACACTACTGATATCACAATGGCACACAAGCATACGGTTACTTTCTCTTTATGAGGCACGGTAAGTTTACACAGTTACAAAGGATAAAGGGGCACAGTTACAAGAATGTTTAACCAGATAAACTTTCAACTAATCAGCAATATCTCCTCCAGGTCTCTGCTTGTCTCCTGAGACCACAGCCAGGCTGCGTTGCTTCAGAAAATGCTCAGCACTTAGGACACTGTCTCATCATTTTTGACCCCTTACCCTAAGGCCCTGCGGCTGTTGCTCCCTCTGGCACTGTCCGCGTGTCTCAAGGGTTGCAGTCTACAAGGAATTGGACTCTCACCCATTGTTCCCTGCCTCTCAAGGGTATAGTATAGTAGGGATACTGGCTCTCAACATTCCTCCGCCAGTCACACAATTCCACTAAAAAACCTACAGACCTTGTTTCAGGTCTCCTTCCAAACTGTCAGTCAACACGGGATTAACGTATCCTACTTTCTAGGGCCCTGTCTCTCACACGCTAGATCTCTATCAAATTACTCCAACAGTCCAGACTTTCTCAGGGCTGCAATCATCAGGCCATGTCTCCGGCCTGCAGGGCAACCAGTCCTTACTGTAGCTTCCTCACAGGCCCACCATTAAAGGTATTCCTCTAGTCAACTCACTAGGTCCCACTACAGTCTCCCTGGCTTTGAGCACGTTACTGCTCAACTACTCACTGGTTTCCACATCGGAGGGACTATCTTAACAGCCCCAGCAGGCTTTCCAAAACTAACCACTCCGGCCAACAATACTCCGAAGCCGTCAATGCTTCAGCGATGACCTGTACTGAGCTCTATAAGGCCACCCTATTCCTTGGCCTGCCTCTTTCAGACCCAGACTCTATAAGTCTCCTAATACTTCACCGTCTTCTCAGTGACTACTCCTACTGACCCCGTTTACTAAATCAGACATTCTGAACAGTTTCTCAGCAGCTTCCAGTCCTATTCTAAAAACGACAGTCAACTATTTACACATACGATGCTTAGACAGTCCATAGGTTGTGAATGGGGGTACGTCTCACTATCCTTACAAGAACCCTAGAGGGATCTCCGTAGTGACCAATGATATGATATGATATGATACAAAATGCTTTATTAAAAAAAATGTAATAAAAAAACAATGTCAGAATTGCTGTTTTCTGTTCATCCTGCCTTCAAATTTTTTTTATAAAAATTGATCAAAAAGTCGCATTTACTCCAAAATAGTACCAATAAAAACTACAAAAAAAAACCCTCATACAGCTGCACCGGCAGAAAAATAGAAAAGTTATGGCCCTTAAAATATGGCGACACAAAAACAAATAACTTTAAAAAAAAAGTGTTTTTACTGTGTAAAAGTTGTAAAAACATACAAAAACTATATAAATATGGTGACGCCGCAATCGTAAGAGACTTAGTGGGCGCACAGATAGCTGAATACATTTGGACATCACACAAGAGGACACCTCTAGAGAATACTGATCAATGGGAGTATGACCCCTTGGACCCCTACTGATCAGCAAAACGGATCATGGCGCTTTAATATGGTTATCCCGCCACAGTGCCTTACATAAAGGTGTGGCTGTGTCTGGTACTGCAGCCCAACCCATTTATGTGAGCAGCATCACCAGGCACAGTCACACCCATATGTAAGGCACTGTGCCTGGATAAATAAGTGAGCACTGCAGCCATTTCATTCTGCTGATTGGCACCCATCACACAAGTATCATGTTAGTGAATTTCTCACATTATAATTCCATTAAATTATTCTTCACCTAATTTATATCCCACGATATACCAAATGTACTGTTTTCTAAGTCATCCTAGACACTCCTGAAATAAGCTGCTTCACGGCCCCATCTGCTGTTTCAGAGTTGGTCTATATCTCTTCCATCGTGAGAAGACTTGAAATCTGGGTGCAGGTTCCCTAGCGTGACTGACCAACAGTGCAGGCCCAGCCTTGGCTCCTGGAGGACGGGGCATACATGGCTAAAGAACTTCCTGCCCTCTGATATGTTATCAGCAGCATTTCCAGCTCTACTAATTACCGCTAATAATGAAAGGAGCACAAAACAAAACAGGAAAATAATACAAAAAGAAACGATGATTACTCCAGGGGCTTCTATACCTAGACCTCTATATATTCACTTCATCTACCTATATACATAATGTCCATTAAATAGGGGACATTCATCACAGGAGGGACAGCAGGCCACGGCAGGAACTTCACTTCTATAGACACTTTGTAATAACATTTTGTACATTTTAAATGAAGTATTCAAGGTCCAAGTTCTGCTGGACAAATCTTTTCGCTATAGAAAACAAGGGACAGGGTTGCCAAAGAGGGGATCCAGCTCTCTCTCTCTCTCTCTCTCTCTCTCTCTCTCTCCACATAAATAATGGTGGCATACTGTACAAATAACTAATACTGCAACACAGTACACATAAATAATGCTGGCATACTATACAAATAACTAATGTTATAACACAGTCCATATAAATAATGCTTCCATACTGTACAAATAACTAATACTGTAACACAGTACACATAAATAATGGTGGCATACTATACAAAAAATGAATGCTATAACACAGTACAAAACAAAGATTCAGATGCTTAATTGATGATGGATTAACGAGAATAGCCCATGCAGCCCATTAAATAGCTTTTGAGATAATTGTCCAATTACCTTCGGTCCCTTGAAAAAGAGGCAGCTACATATTAACCGGTTCCCGACCGCTGGCTGTGTATTTACGGCCAGCGGTCAGGGTCCTTAAAACCCACGCCATAGACTATTTATGGCGCGGGTTTTAGATTGCTGCCCGAGACTGTCAGTGACTGCCTGCGACCCACTGCTTCTATCTTCTCTGATCTCTTCTATACAGCGCTCAATGAACGCTGTGTATATGAATAGAAGCAGTAGCAGCAGCGCCGCTGCCTCTATTGGTCCCAGTGATCATGTGACTGGCCACATGATTGCCGGGATGCTGTTAGTGGCAAATTGCTGCTGAGTCTTAGGGTATGTGCACACACACTAAAATACGTCCGTAATATACGGACGTATTTCGGCCGCAAGTTCCGGACCGAACTCAGTGCAGGGAGCCGGGCTCCTAGCATCATAGTTATGTACGATGCTAGGAGTCCCTGCCTCGCTGCAGGACAACTGTCCCGTACTGTAATCATGTTTTCAGTACGGGACAGTTGTCCTGCAGCGAGGCAGGGACTCCTAGCATCGTACATAAGTATGATGCTTGGAGCCCGGCTCCCTGCACTGTGTTCGGTCCGGTACTTGCGGCCGAAATACGTCCGTCAATTACGGACGTAATTAGTGTGTGTGCACATACCCTTACAAAACCCAGCACAGCCCTATTAGTGACTAAAAAGGCTGATTTCCCCTGTAACTGGGGTTGCTGTGCAGCCCCAGATACAGTGGAAAAACATGGTGTAAAATAAAAATAAAAAAAAATAATAAAGTCCCAAAGGTCTTTTCTGACCATTGAGGGACAGACCATAGTAATAAAAAAATAAAAGTAAAATAAAGTGCGAAAAAAGTAATAATAGCGCTAGCCCTGAGCCAATTACCCTAAAATAGACATGTAATATATAAAAATTTACGGTAGACAATGATGATCACAAATAAAAGGTCTATTTTAGGGTAAAACTATGTTGTTACCAGAAAAAAATAGCTAAAAAGTAAAAAAGCTTATTTTTTTTTCTATTATTTTCAAACTTTAACAATAAAAATTCTAAAATAGCAAAAAAGGATGTGTAAAAAAATTATAAAAGTAAATAAACCTGCATTGTCTACGGAAAAAACAACGCAAAAACCATGTTGCTAGCACAATAAATAAAAAAGTTATAACCGTTTAACTAACGAGTGCTAAAAAGAGCTAAACGGTGTCTGGTCCTGAAGCGGTTAAAGAGCTGTAATTCCTAAACCCTTCCTCAAATTAGGATGTGAATACCCTCAAATTAAAGCTGAGAGTCTGCACTTTAAGCCCATAGTAATTATATAACTGTATATTCAATATGTTTTGGTAAACAGCTAAAATGTCAAAACTTGTGTCACTGTCCAAATAATTCTGGACCTAACTGTATATAAATAACTAATAGTGCAACACAGTACACATAAATAATGCTGGCATACTATACAAATAACTAATGCTATAACACAGTACATATAAATAATGCTGACATACTGTACAAATAACTAATACTGCAACACAGTACACATAAATAATGCTGGCATACTATACAAATAACTAATGTTATAACACAGCACATATAAATAATGCTTCCATACTATACAAATAACTAATTATATAACACAATACACATAAATAATGTTGGCATACTGTACAAATAACTAATACTGCAACACAGTACACATAAATAATGCTGGCATACTGTACAAATAACTAATGCTATAACACAGTACACATAAATAATGCTGGCATACTGTACAAATAACTAATACTGCAACACAGTACACATAAATAATGCTGGCATACTGTACAAATAACTAATGCTATAACACAGTACACATAAATAATGCTGGCATACTGTACAAATAACTAATGCTATAACACAGTACACATAAATAATGCTGGCATACTATACAAATAACTGATGCTACAACACAGTACACATAAATAATGCTGGCATACTATACAAATAACTAATGATATAACACAGTACACATAAATAATGCTGCCATACTGTACAAATAACTAATGCTATAACACAGTACACATAAATAATGCTGGCATATTGTGCAAATAACTAATGCTATAACACAGTACACATAAATAATGGTGGCATACTATACAAATAACTAATGATATAACACAGTACACATAAATAATGCTTCCATACTATACAAATAACTATTTATATAACACAATACACATAAATAATGCTGGCATACTATACAAATAACTAATGCTATAACACAGTACACATAAATAATGCTGACATACTGTACAAATAACTAATGCTATAACACAGTACACATAAATAATGCTGACATACTGTACAAATAACTAATACTGCAACACAGTACACATAAATAATGCTGGCATACTGTACAAATAACTAATGCTATAACACAGTACACATAAATAATGCTGGCATACTATACAAATAACTAATGCTATAACACAGTACACATAAATAATGCTGGCATACTATACAAATAACTAATGATATAACACAGTACACATAAATAATGCTGCCATACTGTACAAATAACTAATACTGCAACACAGTACACATAAATAATGCTGCCATACTGTACAAATAACTAATGCTATAACACAGTACACATAAATAATGCTTCCATACTATACAAATAACTAATTATATAACACAATACACATAAATAATGCTGGCATACTGTACAAATAACTAATGCTATAACACAGTACACATAAATAATGCTTCCATACTATAGAAATAACTAATTATATAACACAATACACATAAATAATGCTGGCATACTATACAAATAACTAATGCTATAACACAGTACACATAAATAATGCTTTCATACTATACAAATAACTAATGCTATAACACAGTACATATAAATAATGCTGACATACTGTACAAATAACTAATACTGCAACACAGTACACATAAATAATGCTTCCATACTATACAAATAACTAATTATATAACACAATACACATAAATAATGCTTCCATACTATACAAATAACTAATGCTATAACACAGTACATATAAATAATGCTGACATACTGTACAAATAACTAATACTGCAACACAGTACACATAAATAATGGTGGCATACTATACAAAAAACTAATGATATAACACAGTACACATAAATAATGCTTCCATACTATACAAATAACTAATTATATAACACAATACACATAAATAATGCTGGCATACTATACAAATAACTAATGCTATAACACAGTACACATAAATAATGCTGACATACTGTACAAATAACTAATGCTATAACACAGTACATATAAATAATGCTGACATACTGTACAAATAACTAATACTGCAACACAGTACACATAAATAATGCTTCCATACTATACAAATAACTAATTATATAACACAATACACATAAATAATGCTTCCATACTATACAAATAACTAATGCTATAACACAGTACATATAAATAATGCTGACATACTGTACAAATAACTAATACTGCAACACAGTACACATAAATAAAGGTGGCATACTATACAAAAAACTAATGATATAACACAGTACACATAAATAATGCTTCCATACTATACAAATAACTAATTATATAACACAATACACATAAATAATGCTGGCATACTATACAAATAACTAATGCTATAACACAGTACACATAAATAATGCTTCCATACTATACAAATAACTAATTATATAACACAATACACATAAATAATGCTTCCATACTATACAAATAACTAATGCTATAACACAGTACATATAAATAATGCTGACATACTGTACAAATAACTAATACTGCAACACAGTACACATAAATAAAGGTGGCATACTATACAAAAAACTAATGATATAACACAGTACACATAAATAATGCTTCCATACTATACAAATAACTAATTATATAACACAATACACATAAATAATGCTGGCATACTATACAAATAACTAATGCTATAACACAGTACACATAAATAATGCTGGCATACTATACAAAAAAAACCTAATGCTACAACACAGTACACATAAATAATGCTGGCATACTATACAAATAACTAATGCTGTGATACAGTACACATAAATAATGCTGACGTACTATACAAATAACTAATGCTATAACACAGTACACATAAATAATGCTGCCATACTGTACAAATAACTAATGCTATAACACAGTACACATAAATAATGCTTCCATACTATACAAATAACTAATGCTATAACACAGTACACATAAATAATACACAAATTATGGAGCCATAATATACTCATCAACAGTGCCATCATGGTCAGCAGAGTGCCCCCTCCCTGGCTGCTCCACTGTCCCGCTCAATCAGCACATTGTGAAGGACCGTTCCTAGACAAACCCTTTAAGTGTATCTATGGATAATTGATGTTTTATGATTTCCCATCTTTGAAGATGACAGGGACGTGTTGAATTCAATATGACGTGGGCTCCTTATGATTACTTGGAGTATGGTAACTACAGACATCCAGCTTTTAATATTATCACGTCTTATCACTCCATCTGAACTCCCAGGATATTTTTTTTATTACTTTATGTATAACGTGTTATTATCTCTGGTGGAAAGAATCCTCTTTTTTATTACTACACTGAATGTGACACTGAAGACATGATCTTTAATTAACATGTCATAATAATGAGGAAGTCATTGAACATATATACTTCACCCCATCCCTAATAAACCTTTGCCTTTTATTTTTTAAAATTTATGTTATGTCTCCTAGCTTGGTATTTTTATGAATATATGTCAATTTATTAAAGGGGTATTCCCAGTTTAGACATGACTACGACTTGACTCTGAGCTACACAACAGAGGAAGTGTCATCCTGCTGTGTCTACTCTAGTGGCCAGTGTGAAAACTGCAATATTTCAAGATTTGTTATATGTGGATAGCTGGATAAAAAAAAAGAAACAGCATTTTCTAAACAGAATATGTTTATAGTAAAAACCCTGCATCTAGAGGGGGCACCATCATGTCACTGCAACTGTTGTGTGGCACAGAGAGGTAACACAACAAGACAAATGTAAAAAAATTTGAAGCAGATGAACCAAATATCATGAGCAAATTTTTTTCTTTTCTGACCCACAAAAATCCTTTGGGATGTGTGATATGTGGCCTTATTGATATCATATGGTAAATAACTGAGAATATTATATCAAGCAACGGAATCTGTTAGGCCAATCAAGGACAAGACAATCAATATAAATAGTTGCAACGTATAAATTCTGAATAAAAACATTTTTTGGCTCGAGATGTCAAAGATTACTAAAAACCCTAGATATCCCCAGTAGAAAAACACAACTCATATAGCATTCAACTTGTTTTTTTATGTCCAGAAATAGAATATAATTTGTGTTCTGTACTTTTATCCAGATTCTTTCCTTTCCGACCCATGAAAGAAAAGAACATTTTTGTCAAAAATAGTTTTTCCTTGTATGGTGCAAGGGAGAGAGTGAGAGGGACAAGGGAAATGCAGTAATTGGCTTTTCATTTGAAGACATAATTCGGCTTTGAAGAAAACAATTAGAGGTATAATTCTTTCTTCCTCGGGCAAGAGGCCAGTTCTGAGCATATGGCGGTTATTTCCTGAGATAGGAATGTTATGTAAATTGTTGTGGTGAAGCTACATACTGACTATTTCTTTAAAGAGAACCTTTCACCTGCCCATACATATGCAGGGCTGTGTGATCTCGCGAGAGATCACACAGTCTTGTCCTTGAAGTGAGTGAGTGCGTGCGCGCGCATGCGGGCACAACACCAAGGCGCGTGCGCACACGCTCTCCTCTCTCCAGCTCTTGCTGTGGCACTGTCCGTAGCTGATTGATCTTTTTCTGTTTTTGCACAAATCATGATAGGATGATATAGAAAATGCATTGTGTATTATGAGAGGCTTATTGTCTTCATATTACTTACACTATGGACCTCCTCAGTTTAATCTGTGTATCTTAATCAAAACGGCTGCTTTTGAATTTGCAATATAGGTTCCGTCCTTTTAGAATACATAATTTAGCTGATTGGACTGTCACGTGACCTCTTATTCAATTAATTCTCCAGCCTTTAGACTCATTCAGAGATAGACACACCCCTTAGACACATTTACTTCTCATTGTCTGAAAAAACGCCCAGCGAGACACTAAAATTTGGAAGAGACGTCATTTTATTAAATCTTTTCAAGAGAATATATTGTAATATAACATTGATTATAATTCAACGATTCTCTTTAAGGAGGTTGTCTCACAATGACAACCATTGTGCATATGACCTATTTGGGGATATGGACATCATAGAGAACTGTCTGACGTTCGGGACCCCCCTCTATGTGCCAATAATGGAGAGCTGCTCTGGCGGACTTTGCACTTCCATTCATTTGAATGGCATCTCCTTCTGGCGATAACCGCTGATCGCCAGGGATTAGAGAAGATGATCCCATTCATCATTCATCAGAAAAATTCCTTTAAGCAGTTGGTTACTGTATTAATGTCTTGTCTACTGGCCCGTAATAAAAAAAGAGCTTCAGTCTGATCATTTCTGGATGAAGTAGAAGCTTTGGCTTGATTTGGTTTACAGGAATTTCCACCCTAAAAAAAAATAAAAAATCACCAGTATATAAATGTTTTTGACTTGTCCTTTTCTTTTAAGTTGGTACAATTTTTCTCCTCTGTTCCTAAGTTATATACACATTAAAACCTCTCCAAAAGTCCACCTTTTTGAGAGGATGAACCTTCTAGAAGACCATTTTTCAATGTAATTCTGGGTAGTTATCTCAAAAAGGTTTCCTTATAATTATTTCCGGGATAGTTAGGTGATAACCAATAAGGCCATCATCAAAGTATTATCAGAGATCATTTTTTTGTGGCCTAGCCACAAACCTGCCAACTTATGATCTGGTACAGGAGTAGAGGATCAACTTGTTTGTTTTCCTTGCCATTATCAGTAAACCCATACTTATTTTATATTATATATTATTTTCAATATAGAATTCAAAATATTTTAGCTTATTTAATGTAAACCTTTGAATGGCAGTCATTCAGTGTGATTGGTGCAACTTTATAAATTGTTTTTATTAAAAATTATTTTTACTTTTTGTTATACAGCTGCTTTGTATTCTCTATACAGAGCAGCTGTATGTTCCACTAAGACCTGAATCCATCAATCCCGCGGATCTGACAGGTTCAGTGTCAGCGGGTCCCGCGTGTCTCTGACCTCACCTGTAATCTATCACATCTAAGTTTTGAACTTAGATGTGATCGATAGCAGCTCGATACTGCATGTCAGAGACATGCAGGACCCGCTGTAGCTGAAGCCGTCAGTCCTGCGGACCTGACGGGAGCAGGAGTTAGCGAACGATTCAGCTGCTCTGTATAAAGAATACAGAACAGCTGTATCTCAAAAAGTTAAAATTATTTTTTAATAAACACATTTATATAGTAACTACACAATAGTTGCACCAAACACACTGACTGAACTTTTTATAAAAAAAAAAAATGACATTCAATGGTTTACATAAGAGAACTTCTTCCCTCAAACCTTTACAGCAAGAGAAAAATGCTTTACAGTCAAATCAACAAGTCTGAAGCTTGAAATGGGAAGTGACATCACCAGCCCTCCAAAAATAACCACACCCCATCACTCTGCTTTCTGCCAGTATAAGGGCGGATTTATACGAACGTGTAATACGTCCGTGCAATGCGCGTGCTTTTCACGCGCGTCGCACGGACCTATGCTAGTCTATGGGGCAGTGCAGACTTCAGTAATTTTTGCGCAGCGTGAGTCCGCTGCGTAAAACTCATGACAAGTCTTATATTTTTGCGTTTTTCGCGCATCACGCACCCATTGAAGTCAATGGGTGCGTGAAAATCACGCATGCCACACGGAGGCACCTCCATGGGACGTGCGTGATTCGCGCAACAGCAGGCAAACTATGATTGAAAACAGAAAAGCACCACGTGCTTTTCTGTTTACAAACATACAGAGTGTTGTAATGATGGCGGCTGCGCGAAAAGCACGCAGCTGCGCACCATATGATCATGACAAACGGAGCTGTCAAGTGCCTTTTGCGCGCGCAAAACGCCACGTTTTTTGCACACGCAAAAAGCACACGCTTGTGTAAATCCGCCCTAAGGCTGAGTTCACACTGAGTTTTTTGCAGGCAGAAAATTCTGCCTCAAAATACCGTTTGGAGTTTTGAGGCAGATTTTGATCTGCCTGCACGCCGTTTGCCGCGTTTTTCGCTGCATTTTTTGCTAGCCCCCATTGAGCGACACAAGCAAAAACGCAGCGAAATACGATTTTTCTGCCTCCCATTGATGTCAATGGGAGGTCAGAGGCGTAAACACCCGAAGATAGGGCATGTCGCTTCTTTTTCCCGCCAGTGCTTACCGCTCGCTGGAAAAAAACACGTCCGCCTCTCATTGAAATCAATGGGAGGCATTTTCGGCCTTTTTTATGGCGCGTTTTCCGACGCGGTTTCCGCATCAAAAAACGTTTAAAAAAACTGTGTGTGAACTGGGCCTAATAAGCCTCATTGTATCAATAACTCTCCACCTGCTAATGATAATGAGGTTGTAACATTAAAATGTAACTGTAAGTTGGAAAATGAAATCTTATTTTTTTTCTTATTTAGACCAATCTGCAGTGTAGATTGTTTAGACACATAATCTTAAAACCCCCCAAAAAAATTGTTATAAAAAAAAATAAATTGGTACCAATGTGATATCTGACATGTTTAGGTCCGGGGTGCACGTAGCCTTTTTGTTGCCTAAGGTAAAAAGTGAAATACTGACTTTGCTTTGCAAAATTAGCTTAAATGCTTCTAGGGGGAAATACAGTGGGATATAGGGCAACCACTTACGTACTCCAATGACCATTACATACTACGCAAAGAAATGCATACAATTGTGTGCATAAGGCTTAAAGAGGCTCTGTCACCAGATTTTGCAACCCCTATCTGCTATTGCAGCAGATAGGCGCTGCAATGTAGATAAGAGTAACTTTTTTATTTTAAAAAAACGAGCATTTTTGGCCAAGTTATGACCATTTTTGTATTTATGCAAATGAGGCTTGCAAAAGTCCAACTGGGCGTGTTTAAAAGTAAAAGTACAACTGGGCGTGTATTATGTGTGTTACATCTGGGCGTGTTTACTTCTTTTACTAGCTGGGCGTTCTGACGAGAAGTATCATCCACTTCTCTTCACAACGCCCAGCTTCTGGCAGTGCAGACAAACTGCGTGTTCTCGAGAGATCACGCTGTGACGTCACTCACTTCCTGCCCCAGGTCCTTCATCGTGTCGGACGAGCGAGGACACATCGGCACCAGAGGCAGGGCCGCCATCAGGGGGGTATTAGGGGTAGTGGTGTGAGGGGCCCGGCCAAACCTAATTGAAAGGGGGGCCCGGCAACTGCCTCGACATTCTTTTGGTAGGAAAAAACGAGCCCCTGCAATGGGGCCCGTTTTTTTCACCAAAAGAATGTCGTGAGCTGCTGCTGCTGCGGGCCCCCTCCCCTCGTCATGGGGGGCCGTCAAACCGTCCGCCCGCGCGCGCGCACCCGATCGCGCGCACAAGGAAACTCCCGCGCGTGCGCACTCGCGAGCGCGCATCCACGAACGCCCGCACTGGAGACCGCCCCCGCGCGCACCCGCGATCGACCGCGCGCGCACCCGCGAACGAAGCGAGCGGCCGCGCGCGCACCCGCGAACGAAGCGCGCGCAGCCGCGGACACACATGGACAAAACTTACCTGGAGCCTGGCTGGAGGTGAAGGACTGGACGTCTGGACGTCTGGACCGAAGACCTCCCCTGGAAGACATCGCCGGAAGAGGACTGGAGTGGGAGCAGCTCTTCTGACACAGTGAGTAAATTATCTCAAAGTGCTGATCATGTATGGCCCTGTTCACACAGTATTTTGCAGGCAAAAAAAAATCTGCCTCAAAATTCCTTAAAGAATTTTGAGGCAGATTTTGACCTGCCCACACTATCATGCCGCGTTTTTTTGCTGCGTTTTTTGCTCGCGGCGATTGAGGACAGCAGACAAAAAACGCAGTGAAAAATGCATTTTCTGCCTCCCATTGATTTCGATGGGAGGTCAGAGGCAGAACCGCGGCAAGAAAGGACGTGCTGCTTTTTCTTTTTTCCGCAACTGGCTCCCATTGATTTCAGATTAAATCAATGGGAGGCGGTTTTGGAAGTTTTTTGGTGCTGATTCTGACGCAGTGTCCGAGTCAATATCAAAGCCCAAAAACTCTGTGAACTGGGCCTTATTGTTAGGGCTTATTCAGACGAACGTGTAATACGTCCGTGCAACGTGTGTGATTTTCACGCGCCTCGCACGGACCTATGTTACTCTATGGGGCCGTGCAGACTGTCAGTGATTTTCACGCGCCTCGCACGGACCTATGTTAGTCTATGGGGCCGTGCAGACTGTCAGTGATTTTCACGCAGCGTGTGTCCGTGTGTCCGCTGCGTAAAACTCACGACATGTCCTATATTGGTGCATTGTTCGCGCATCACGCACCCATTGAAGTCAATGGGTGCGTGAAAATCACGCCCAGCACTTCCGCAGCCGTATAAACTATGAATGAAAACAGAAAAGCACCACGTGCTACAAACATACAAACAGAGTGTCATAATGATGGCGGCTGCGCGAAAATCACGCAGCCGCGCATCATACGCTGCTGACACACGGAGCTGTTATGGACCTTTTGCATGCGCAAAACGCCACGTTTTTTGCGCGTGCAAAAAGCACACGCTTGTGTGAATCCGGCCTTAGGGTAGGAACACACTAGGCATGAACGCTGCGGATCTTATGCAACACATTTTATTGTGGAAAATCCGCAGCGTATCACAGTCGCAGCCGAGTGGATGAGATTAGAACAAATCTCATCCACACGCTGCAAAAAAAATGGACCTGCCGTGTGGCTTTTTGGCTTTTTAAGTCGCATGTCAATGTATATTCTGTGGAATCGCCGCTCCTCTGTTGCGGAAATGCTGCAGTTCTGACGCAAAAATCACAAATGAGAAAAAAAAAAAAGGCACTTTTTTAAATTTATAAAAAAAGTTTAGACTTGCCCCGGCCGTAGTCCTGGTGACGCGATCCTCTATTCTTAGCGCAGCTCGGCCTCCTGTCATGATGTTTCATCCCATGTGACTGCTGCCGCAGTCACATGGTCTACAGCGTCATCCCAGGAGGCGGGCCTACGTTCAGAAGAGAGAGATGCGTCACCAGGACTACGGCCGGGGCAAGTCTAAACTTTTTTTTCCCTGCAGGATTCCTGCAGCGGACACGCCTCACGAAACCTGCGCCACTATTTGGTGCGGTTTTGCTGGCGGAATTCCCTGCGGCTACCGGGGCGGATAAGCTGTGTAGTTTTACTCAGCATATCCACCTAGTGTGGTCCTTATGTTTTCGCTCCTGGAGCTGCTGCCGGTCTCTAAATAGGCAGTTGGTTCAGTAGAATTTGGAATTATTTTTTTTTGTGAACCAGCTTAAAAAAATACAAAACTTTTGTGTTAGGGCCTGTTCACATCACCGTTCGCTTCCGCTCCCGGGTTCCTTCTGAGGTTTCTGTCGGGTGAACCCCGCAACGGAAAGTGAAAGTGATAGCACAGCTTCCGTTTCCATCACCATTAGCGCAGTCGACTGCGCTATTGATTCCGTCCGAAAACCAGCCGGAATGGTGACGAACGGAAACCATTAGCGATGTTTCCGTCACCATTGAGATCAATGGTGACTGAAACGGAAGCTGTGCTGTCACTTTCACTTTCCGTTGCGGGGTTCACCCGACAGAAACCTCAGACGGAACCCCGGAGCGGTGGTTCGTCACCATTCCGGCTGGTTTTCGGACGGAATCAATAGCGCAGTCGACTGCGCTAATGGTGATGGAAACGGAAGCTGTGCTATGTGTGGCATCCAGGGCGGGGGCATTATACTGTGCAGTGGTACTACAGGGGGCAATATACTGTGTGTGACACTTAGGGGGCTTAATACTGAGTTGGCACAATAAGAGGACAAAATACTGTTTCCTTGAAGGGGTTATAATATATTATATTATTAAATATTATTATTATACTATATGGGGGGCAATAAAGGGGCATTATACTGTGTGGGGACACAGGGTATTATACTGTGGGGGCATTATACTTTTTTTATGGGGCATTTTTTTTATGATGGGGTGGGGCGTCGAAAGATAATTTTGCCTTGGGCGCCATCTATCCTAAGGCCGGCCCTGGGGGTAACTTTGCTTTGTTAGATTATGTGAAGTTAGGCGAGGAGTAATTACTGAGCATACTAGAAATGCAGAGTTAAATGAGATGACTCTGCTCAACCTCTCCTAGTCTATACAGCAAAGCTAACCAATGACCTACAGGAAGTGTAAGTTTAATGTTACTGCTCTTGTGATCGGTGTGATTTAAGTGGTAGCTAAACTTTCAAAAAACTTCTGACATGTCACATTGACATGTCAGAAGTTTTAGTCAGTGGGGGTCAGAGCACTGAGACCTCCACCGATCGCTAAAACAAAGCGGCAGAAGCGATTAGGTAAACGCTGAGCTTCTTGGTTCCTGATTGGCTTTTATTGGAAAGCTGAGCAATTGGTGGAGCCCGTACACCGCTCACTCAGCTTTCCGGAAAAAAATAAATTATCAGAAGCCAAGCGGCTCAAATTTTTTTCTGCTTTTTTATTAGATTGTAGAAATTACAGGGTATAATCTGGTATTGCTACTGTTATTTGTGTCATCCAGATTTGTTTTTATACGCTAGGCTTGTTGGCTTCCTTACAAAACTGTTTACATAAGACATAATTACATAAGTTTACCGCTATCTGAAATCGGCGACCATAACCTGATTTGGGAATAATAAATAACATCTAGAAAATTGAGAGGCAACGTCACGAGCGTAAATTGATTTATAAACCATTCACCGGCTGGGGTATTTTGCCCTAAAAGCTTTTATTTTTCCCTGAGGCTTTGATAAATAGTGGTGATAAGAAAAGCTACTGATAGCAATGCAGAAATGCAGGAAAATATGGTTTTAATCACCAACTTCCGACCCCGTGTGTCAAACCTGCAGGGGTATGAGTGATGTGGACTCACATATTATATTACATTCCTCTACCAGTAGCCAGAGCAGCTGATGGTGAATTGATAGATGTCTAGAGATGTGTATACATTGCTTTGAAGTGTTATGGCTGACGATAAACATTCAGGTTAACATATAATGTATGTGAGCTCATTGACGGACGCGGCTCTTAGCTTTTAACTTACCTTATTGGTACATTTTATATAACATTACCTCTTACTGCTGACAAATAAGATACTCAATGCTGAGAAGTCTGGCTCTATTGTCAAGTAAACCTTAAGGGTATGTTCACACCAGGGTTGCCAACCGTCCGTAAATTTACGGACAGTCCGAAAAAAATGGGTGTTTTTTTCTGCAGTCCACAGCGTCCGGCAGAAAAAAGCACCGTCCGGGATTTTTCTTTATTCCCCCGGGAACGTTGCACTGCTCATGCGCCAAAATGTACATGCACAGTGCAAAAGCCATGGCCTGGCATATTTTGAGATTCCGCATGACAGCAGAATCTGAAAATATGCTGCCAAGTGAGGTCAGTGCCTGGAGTGGACCAATCCAGTCACCTGACCTCACGTCAGTGAGGTCAGGTGACTGAGGTCAGGTGACTGGACTGGTCCACTGCCGGGCCATCACCGACCCCAGCCAGAAGAGGACCTCCATCGCATGACCACCTCGGCTCCTCGGTGAGTCACGGTAGGCAGAGCGGAGTGTGGTAGCGGTAGGCTACCACTACCGCTCTCCACTCTGTTTGCTGTGTGGAGCTATTTACAAAGGGGGGCTGTGTGGAGCTATCTACAAGGGGGGCAGTGTGGAGCTGTTTACAAGGGGGGCAGTGTGGAGCTATCTACAAGGGGGGCAGTGTGGAGATATTTACAAGGGGGGCAGTGTGGAGCTATTTACAATGGGGGTCAGTGTGGTGCTATTTACAAGGGGGGGAGGCTGTGTGGAGCTATCTACAAGGGGGGCTTTGTGGAGCTATTTACAGGGGGGGCAGTGTGGAGCTATTTACAAGGGGGGCAGTGTGGAGATATTTTCAAGGGGAGCTGTGCAGCGCTATTAACAAGGGGGGCAGTGTGGAGCTATTTACAGGGGGGGCAGTGTGGAGCTATTTACAAGGGGGGCAGTGTGGAGCTATTTTCAAGGGGAGCTGTGCAGCGCTGTTAACAAGGGGGGCAGTGTGGAGCTATTTACAAGGGGGGCAGTGTGGAGCTGTTTACAAGGGGGTCAGTGTGGAGCTATATACAAAGGGGGCAGTGTGGAGCTATTTACAAGGGGGGCAGTGTGGAGCTATTTACAAGGGGGGCAGTGTGGTGCTATTTACAAAGGGGGCTGTGTGGAGCTATCTACAAGGGGGGCGGTGTGGAGCTATTTACAAGGGGGGCGTTGTGGAGCTATTTACAGGGGGGGGGGGCAGTGTGGAGCTATTTACAAGGGGGGCAGTGTGGAGCTATTTTCAAGGGGGAGCTGTGCAGCGCTATTTACAAGGGGGCAGTGTGGTGCTATTTACAAGGGGGGCAGTGTGGTGCTATTTACAAGCGGGGGCTGTGTGGAGCTATTTACGAGGGGGGGGGGGGCTGTGTGGCGCTATATGTAAGGGGGGGGGGTTGTGTGGCGCCATCTAAAAGGTGCTGCTGTGTGTGGCGCTATGTACAGGGGGCACAAAGGGGGCATGGTTACTGATGGGGCACTTTTATTGGGTCGATCACTAAGGGATCATTATTAAAGTCTGGGATACTGTGTATTATGAGTTTGTTTAGAGGATGGGGTATAGGTGGGGAGGTGCTAGAAAAGCGAGAAACCAACATGTCTGTGTGTCAAATTCTGCAGAGACGAGTCGTGGCTGGAAGTAGTCGTGACAGCAGTCTTGGCCGGATGGAGAAAAAAAGGGAAAGTGAACGACTAATCAAGGAAAACATCACCTGAGTCAGCGGAAATTTCTGAAGTGGAGGTTTTGGCAACCCTGCAGGAATCGCTGCTTTTCCGCCGCAAAAAATGCAACATCTGCTATTTGTTGCGAGTTTTACCTCTTCATTGAATTCAATAGGGAAAACCCTATGTGTAGAAATTGTTTTACTTCCCCTTTCCCATCCCTTGGTTGAACTTGATGGACATGTGTCTTTTTTCAACCGTACGAACTATGTAACTATGTAACAAATAAGCAGCGTTTATGCAAATACAATTGACATGCTGCAGAATAAAAAAACGCACTGCAGGTTTAGTCACTGTCAGCAGTGATTGGAGAGGGTCAGAGTATGTAAGGACGCAAATGGCAACAGGCAGCTGTCAAGTTAATTATTCATTTCACGGAGGAATAACAGAGGAACGACCAAACACAGAAAAACATAATACGTTGCAGCATTGTTATTTTATTGGGAGTACAAGTTTTTACCAAAAAAGACAAGTCAGCAAAGCTAACAAGTTATAAAATGTATTCTGATGGTATTAGCACTTCAGGGAGTTAAATAGGTATAATGAGTAACAGATGCATCTACTCAAAGTGCTGAAAAGTCATGTATCAGGTAGGAGAAATGACAGAAAATTCCAATAACTTTAAAGAGATCTGAAGCACTGTCATAAATACCTAGAAAGTCTGACGGTAAATCACTGCAACCAACTGCAGTCCCGGCAACACTTGACCTGCCTAGGTAGAGTCGTGCGTTAACCTTAGATCATCCTATCCCCCCACCCCCACTTTAGTAAAGACACGTGACACCGAGGTTGGATGTGAAATGGCCACAGCAGCCGTTTATTAATTTCACAGTTTTATAAAAACAATTTAAATCCGAAACCTTCGGATAACTAGTTAGGAATCCGCCATAGAATTCCTCCTAATAATTCACATGACCCAACATGGGTCAGAATCGTAAATAACAATTTAACGTTAACATTAACCCGAGCAGAGGAAGTCCTTGAAGCCCCTTCAGATGTTCCTTTTTAAGAACACACCGAATTAGCCATCTGCAAACCACCAATTACCTCCAGCCGTAAACCAGCTCGGAAGCACCGTTCACCTCTGCAGATGGCTCCAACCACTAGAAGTCCACTTCAAGGGGATAACACCCGATGAAGCCCTCAAGTGATATACCGACCACTAGAAGTCCACTTCAAGGGGATAACACCCGATGAAGCCCTCAAGTGATATACCGACCACTAGAAGTCCACTTCAAAGGGATAACACCCGATGAAGCCTTCAAGTGATATACCTTCTACCAGAAGACCACTTCAAAGGGATAACACCCGATGAAGTCTTCAACCATGTACCTTTTTTGGGGGACGCATACCCCCGATGCGACCCCCCCACCATTTTGTACTGACTGGCCTCAAGGACTCCCCCCGCCACAGCGAAACAGGCCTTGACCACCTTAAGCCTGTGAGTTCCTCCACACCACCACCGCCCTTTCTATGCCTTCTGCTATCGCCAAGCTCCAAAGATCAATGCCAACCTCGGTCAGATGAAACCCGTCACTTCTCCAAAAATTCCCCACTCCTGACTCCAAATCCCTATGCCTCACGCAAATGCCCCCGTTCTTTGCCACAAAACGGGACACCGCCCGGTTAACTTTTATACGAGCCTTATTGACTCTCTCCGCCGATCTAGCTAACCGCCAATGCTTTCTTGGGACTATGTCCGACCACACTACCACCAACTTGGGATAAGATACCCACAAACACAACATATCATGTTTGATATCCCGCACCAACTCACGAAAGGGGCGGACTCCTAAGTCATTCCCACCCACGTGCAACACTAAAAACCTCCGGAACCCTATCCAGCCGCGCATATGTCTGGAATTCCGCCAACACCCTCCTCCACGACATACCTCTAAAACCCAGCCAATGCACAACCGCATCCTGTCGCGGAATGCGCAACTGGCGACCATCCGGGCGGACGTCCGCCCTCAAAGCCCCCCAGTGCACGTACGAATGACCCATCAACCACACCAAACACGGAGGCGAATCTGAAACGGAAAAAACAATTAGGCACCACCAATATAACATTTGCAAAGCGTACACAACCAAACTCATAACATATGGGGGCGGACATAGGACTTAAACCTTTTAGACTCCCAACGACCAATACGCCTCACCCCTTCATCATCCAACCCCCAGCGCCCCGCTTCCGTTGCTGCGCCAATCCTGAAGGAATGAGATGAATATGAGCCTGCCGCAACACCAACCGCCGTCAAACATTTTTTAAATACAGCTCCAAACTGAAACCTGGACAAAAACGACCCGTCCACATGACGTAACAAAGGCAAATCTGGAGACCCCCTGTTTTGCGTAAAACCCCGCATGCACTCTACTGGGCACATGACCGACCCCGGGAGAGCGAACAAAACTATCAGTTTTCCCTTCCCTACTTGGTCAGTTTTAGATCGACGCAACCATACCTCTAGCCGATCTGCAACAACTCTCTTACCCACTCCTCCCACTGCCTCCAACAAGCAGCATACGCACTCCACGTCGCGCGCGCCAAAGACCTTTGTAACAGCTGCTCTACGGGACCGATACCAGATCCCAAAGATGCTCCGGACAAGCCAAACCGAGACGTTCCGCTCCCGGTGCCAATTGCCGAAACCGGTCCCACTGCGAGCGAGAAAGAGCATCAGCGATACAATTCCGTACACCCGGGACATGCACCGCCACCACCCACGCGTTCAATGACAAACACACCAACACTAAATCCGCAACAATTGAACTACCGGAGGAGAGGACGCCGTGATGTTATTAATGGCAAGCACCACCCCCATGTTGTCGCAGTAAAAACGGACCTTCTTATCCCTGAGCCTGTCCCCCCAAATGGTAGCCGCCACCACGATGGGAAACAGCTCGAGCAGGGCCAGATTCCGCGTGAGTCCACTGGACACCCAGCTAGCCGGCCATTGACCCGCGCACCACGGACCTCCCCCGTAAGCTCCAAAACCACCCGCCCCAGCCGCATCCGTAAAAATATTCAAATCACTCGTATCCTGCGCAGGGGCCATCCATAGCGAGCGACCATTGTACTGGCCCAAGAAGTCATCCCAAACCTGAAGATCAGCTCGGTGCTCCTCCTTGAGCCGCACAAAATGATGCGGCGCGCGCACTCCCGCCGTTGCCGCCCCCAACCTCCTGCCAAACACCCTCCCCATCGGCATAATCCGGCAGGCGAAATTCAACTTCCCCAGCAGCGACTGAAGCTCCCTCAGCGTCATTTTCTTCATTCTACAAGCCCGTCGAACCTCCAGCCTCAAAGCACCCAACTTATCCGCCGGGAGCCGACACTCCATTGCCCCCGAGTCTATTTAGATTCCCAAGAAAACAAATCGTCGCTACCGGGCCCTCCGTTTTTTCCGGCGCCAAAGGAATCCCAAAATCCCTCGCCACCTTCTGCAGTGCATGAAGCAAATTACCGCAAACCGGCGAACCCCCCGGGCCAACGCACAAAAAAAATCATCTAAGTAATGGATCAACGAATCGACCCCGGATACTCCCCTCGTTACCCACTCCACGAAGCTACTAAACGCCTCGAAGTATGCACAGGAAAGAGAACACCCCATCGGAAGGCACCGATCCACGTAAAAGGCCCCATTCCAAAAACAACCCAACAGCCGTTGGCTTTCTGGATGGACCGGCAACAACCTGAAAGCCGCCTCGATGTCGGTTTTTTCTAGCAGCGCCCCTGGAGCCGCAGCCCGCACTAACCCCACCGCCTTATCTAATGAGGTATAAACTACGGAACACAACTCGTGATCAATCCCGTCATTTACCGACGAACCCTTGGGATACGATAAATGTTGAATCAAACGAAACTTTCCGGGCTCGCGTTTAGGGACAATACCCAACGGGGACACAACTAAATCTTTTACCGGCGACTCAACAAATGGCCCCGACATGCGACCCAACGAAACTTCTTTTAACAACTTTTCCGACACGACTTCCGCATGCAAGTAAGCCGATTTTAAATTCCTCCGCGTAACCGGAACCTCATAAGGAGGCGGAGGAATAACAAAACCAACACGAAACCCTTCATAAAGCAACTTAGCTGCCGCCCTATCCGGATACTCATGTAGATAAGGGGCCATCCTTTCCACCTTCACCGGCGACACCCCCTTGACCAGCCCCGTGCTGGTTCCCTGACCTCTTTTTTCGCAGACATTTTGCCGCCCCGTGTGATGCACCATTACACTCGGAACACACGTGCTTGAACTTGCACGTGGCACCGAACTTGCACTGACCTTCATTAAATTGCCAGCAAAACCCCGCCTTTCCCCCGCCGCTTTGTCCAATCTGACTAGACTGGCCTCCCTGGCCGCCGCTCCCGGGAAAGGACTGCCTAACCGGAGCCGTAACCCGTAACCAGAGAGCAATATCCTTCTGGTCCCACCGAATCGCCGGCCGAACCGCCTTCCGCTGACGGAATTGCTCATCATATCGCAGCCACGCCTGACCCCCATACGCCCTATGAGCCTCCCCCATGGCATCAAAATAACAAAACAACGCCGAACAATTTTCCGGCGCCTTTTCCCCTATCACACTAGCCAATATGGCGAACGCCTGCGACCAATTAACGAACGTCTGCGGGATAAGCCTATACCGCCGCC
Source organism: Rhinoderma darwinii (assembly GCF_050947455.1). Taxonomy (NCBI): domain Eukaryota; kingdom Metazoa; phylum Chordata; class Amphibia; order Anura; family Rhinodermatidae; genus Rhinoderma; species Rhinoderma darwinii. The sequence goes on along the minus strand of NC_134689.1, from coordinate 382,070,163 downwards.
GTTCCTCCTCGTCCTTTTTACTCTCATCCCGCTTGCTCTTATCCAAATTAAATTTAGCCAGCGGCAAGAGAGAAAAAATTTCAACATATTCGTCTTTCCAGATCCGATCACGCACCTCCTGCTTTAAATGCGCCCCCAACGGACCCTCAAAACACACGTACACCTCCCCCCCGAGCACGATCATCCATACGCACTCGATCGCCGTCCTTCTGCGCCTCGGTCTGTACCGACACCGCGACCGCCTCTCTAACCGCCGCCACCGGGCGCGCCTGTAACGATCCCACGTCCCTGGGGCCTTCCCAAACTACCACAGGGGACACTTCCGTTACCACCGGCGCCGCGGCCCTGTCCAGGCGCCCCACCAGCTCCCGTAAGCAACCCACTAAGTCTGCCAAACCCGCTCCGTCGCGTCCGCCCACGCCACTCCCGGCCCCCGATCCAATGCTAGCAGCCCCCCCGCCGACACCCGACATAAAAATCGCTGGATAAGACAATGATGGAGTTATACACTCACCGGGCTGCACAGGCGCTGTGTTCCCGTCAGCCGGACCATCCTGACCTCGACGATACACGTCCAGTTCACCTTCCTCCAATTCTTCTCTCGCCGACGACTGTCCATCCCAACGACAACTTCGGAACGGGGATGAGGACGCGCTGACCGATGGGCCGGCAACCTGCCGCCCGACCGCCGGGACCCAGACTTCCGACCGGACCTGTTGCCTCGACGTCGCTGCAGATCTAGGCGTCCGTCTAGACGATCCTGACGAAGCCTGCCCCCTGGCCGGAACATCACCATGCGGGGCGGCCGTACCTTGTCCTCCAAATCTTCCATCTGATGGGGGAGGGGTGACAGGGAGCCCAGCCTGCGACTCCCTGCTTACCGCCGGACCCCGTCGCGGCCTGGGATTCCTGCCAGGACGCAGGGCCTGGGAAGGGGCGGTCCTCCCAGCTGCCTGGCCTGCAGCGTCCGGGATCGGGCTCCCTCTGCGACGCCGTGTCCGCGGGACTGCCTCCGGACTGAGGCGCTCTGGAGGTCGGGACCGCCGAGAGGGACGGGTCGACCCGGCCTGCGTCGCCGTCACCCCTGGCAACGCTCTCTGCCCGCCCAGTGCAGGAGCGGTTGTTGCCGACTCCCCCCCCGCCGCCATAGCCATGCTCGTGAGGGGGCCGGGGGAGGGGAGCCTGTCCTTTGCAACAGACCCCGAACGCCGTGCCCGACGTGGCGAAACGGCGTCCGGGATCCTCGTTATGGCAGCCACGGTCTCCTCTAGCCATCCGGGACCGTGGTGCACAGCAGCGGCACGCAGCCGCTCTAACATTAAGGCTTCTGCCATCCCTAAAAGCACGGGCAACGGGGGAGCTTACTGTTCTTGTGTTACTCCTCCCGCTGCTTCCGGCTCAATGCCGAGAAACAAGGGAAGCGCAGTAACGGCCCCCCCGTCCCCCTTAACTCCTCCCCGTCCCTCCTCCAGTTCCTTCCAACTCTCCCTCACCTAATTAACCCTTTCCCTACCAGGACGGTCATGTCGGCTTCCCTTAATCCCTGCGGGCTGCGTCCAGCCTCTTCTATACCATAAATGGCTTCTGTTACTGTGGACATCATGCACAAATTAGAACAATTCCCATACAGAAATAGCCTAAATCCCTTGCCGGCTTTCCCAGAATTTGGAGAGTCATCCTGGGTATAATGGGATTCTAGTTAGGCCCCCTGCACACGGCCGTAGATGTGTCTATGCAGGGCCGGCCTTAGGTTGGCGCCCTGTGCAGGATTCTCTATTGTTTCCCTCCAAAAACCGAAAATTATCCACTTATATAAAAACGCTCATACTGGAACATATATACTATACATACATAAACAGAGATATTTAGACAAACAGGCAAATATATACACACCTTCTGGAATACTTAGGCCCCATGCATACGAACGTGCTTTTGCGGCTGCAATTCCCCGAAAATCCACGGGAGAATTGCGGCCCCATTCATTCCTATGGGGCCATGCACACGATCGTGGTTTCCACGGTCCGTGCATAGCCCAGGATCTTGGACCGCAGAAAGAACGGGCAAGTCTTATTACCGTCGTGTTCTGCGGTCCAGGCTTATATCAAATAAAGGCCGCGGCCATGTGCACGGCCCGCGATTTGCTGGCGGTTCGCGGGTGACACTCCGCAGCCGGCCGACCCGAAAATCACGGCCGTGCACATGGCTACGGTCGTGTGCATGAGGCATACATCATAAAGGTAAATATATAGACATATATACACAGGCACATACAGTTAGGTCCAGAATTATTTGGTCAGTGACACAATCTCCATGATTTGGGCTCTGCTGCCACCACATTGGATTTGAATGAAACAACTGAGATACAATTGAAGTGTAGACTTTCAGGTTTAATTCAAGGGGTTGAACAAAAATATCCTGTGAAATGTTTAGGAATTGCCACCATTTTTCTACACAGCCGCCTCATTTCAGGGACTCAAAAGTAATTGGACAAATTAACATTACCATAAATAAAATGTTTTTTTTTAATACTTTGTAGAGAATCCTTTGCAGGCAATGACTGCCTGAAGTCTGGAACCCATGGACATCACCAAACGCTGGGTTTCCTCCTTTGTGACACTTTGTCAGGCCTTTACTGCAGCTGTCCTCAGTTGTTGCTTGTTTATGGGTGTAATGTCCGTGGTCGCTGACGCCCTTCTCTCCAGAGATGTCTGCACATACGGCTGTCCTGTTCCACAGTGACCTCCAGGATGCGCTCGTGAGCTCAGTCCAGACTTAAGAAGCCTATTCGCACACATGTGGGAGATTGAGCGAATTGCTCCCAGAGCACCCTGGGCTATAAGTAGGTCCCAGCCACATCCTCCCTTGCCTGAGCATTGTTGTCGTATCCTAAGTTTGTCTTGCAAATGGTCCCCTAGTGTTTCCTGCTCCCAGTGTTCCCTGTTCTTGTATCCTGTAACCTGTATCCTGATCTAGTGCCGCGCTGAGCTGTTGCCGTGCTGTATACCACGCCTGTCCAGCTACTCAACGCCTGACGTCTACCTGCTGCCTAGTCCTAGCCAAGCCTGTCTTGCTACTGTCCGAGCAGCCACGGGTACCCTATATGAACTATAGACTCTGACCTGCGCTCTGTTGCCCAGCTGCCAGACCGCCAAGGCGGTACGGCACAGTGGGTCCACGAACCCTATGTGACAGTACGTTCAGGCCATGGACCCCGCTGGTCGATCCAAGACCATGACGATGTCACAAGAGATGTGCAGATATGCAGATATGCTAGACCTCCGATCTCGACAGGACCAACTCCTCCAGGCCTTGAACATTCTCGTACGTCAGCAGGAGGCACGAGCTGCCGTTCCTCCTACTACACCTACTGGCAGTACTGTTCCTCAGACTACACCTCCTGGCAGTGTTGATCCTCGTTTTTCTTTGCCACTTCCTGACCGCTATGATGGAGACGCAAGTACCTGTCGTGGATTTTTTAACCAGTGCCAGATCCACTTCAGACTGTATTCCAAGGCATTTTTGTCTGATGGCGCAAGGGTCGCTTTCATCATCTCTCTTCTTACTGGCAAGGCCCTTGCATGGGCGAACCCTATCTGGGAGAGACAAGGACCAGAGACCCAGGGGTTCCTCCGGACATTTCGCACTGTGTTTGAGGAGCCTGGACGAGTCTCCTCTGCTGCGGCTTCCTTGCTGAACCTACACCAAAGAGACATCTCTCTGGGCAAGTACGCCATCCACTTCTGCACCCTGGTGGGAGAACTGTTGTGGAACAATTAGGTCCTGGTGGCTACATTCTGGCATGGACTGTCTCCTAAGATTAAAGACGAACTTGCCGCTCGAGATGACCTTATCCTCCTGGCTGCCCGGATTGATAGAAGGCGCCGAGAATGGCTCCAAGAGGTTTGTCGGGAGGGAGGTCTTCCTAGTCTGGCACCTACCTTGCAGCAACCCCTGCTGTCCTCAGATGCCGATCCTCCTCAGGAGTTTGTGAGGATGGACCAATGTAAGCTATCTACCCAGGAAAGACAATGCAGACGCACTTCGGGACTCGGGACGCACTGTCTTTATTGCGGCCTCGGAGGCCATCTTGTGCGTCTGTGTCCCCAAAAGCCCCGAAGCCTAGGGTTGGTAAGAAAGACAGCCTTGGGTAAAGGACCCGTCTAAGTTGTCCATACCCGTGACCATAGTGCCCGGTGAGAAAACGCATCAGGTAGTTCTCTGCGTATCTGGACTCTGTATCCGCTGCTAATGTCATTTGTAGAGACCTGGTGGACCTTCTCCAATTACCCACTACCCCTCTGGAGAGACCGCTGATGGTTGCATCAGTAAATGGACTTCCTCTGCCAGACCCAGTTATAGCTGTGACCAAGCCGCTGAGGCTCCAAGTAGGGGATCTCCACCCTGAACTTCTACCGTTCTATGTTCTGTCTAAGGCTGTTAACCCTGTGCTGCTGGATCTGCCTTGGTTCTGACTACATGCCCCAGTCCTGGACTGGAACTCTGGAGAGGTTCTCCAGTGGGGCCCCGAATGTCACAGCTGATGCCTGGTGCAGATTCGTTCGGTCCAGCCTCCTCTGCCTCGATCATTGGCAGTATTGCCTGGTCATTATGCTGCATTTTCGGACGTCTTCAGCAAAAGGGAGTCGGAGACACTGCCCCCACACTGGGCGTATGACTGTCCTATCGAGCTGATCCCTGGTGCTTCCCTTCCCCGTGGTAGGATATATCCTCTCTCCTTGCCAGAGACTCTGTCCATGTCCGCCTATGTTAAGGAGAAATTGGAGAGGGGCTTCATACGGAAGTCTTCCTCCCCGGCAGGAGCCGGGCTCTTCTTCGTCAAAAAAAAGGATGGCTCCCTGCGTCCTTGTATTGACTACCAGGGTGTCAACAAAAACACGTTGAAGAATAAATATCCGTTGCCGCTGATCTCTGAATTATTTGATCGTATACGTGGTGCCAATTTTTTTTCCAAACTAGACCAGCGTGGGGCTTACAACCCAATCCAGATTCGCCAGGGTGACGAATGGAAGACTGCATTTAACACCCATGATGGACACTATGAGTATCTAGTAATGCCCTTCGGCATGTGTAATGCTCCCGCGGTCTTCCAGGAGTTCGTTAATGACATTTTACGTGACCTCCTCTATGTTTGTGTTGTGGTCTATCTTGATGACATCTTGATTTTTTCTCCAGATCCTGTGACTCATCAGAGACATGTCCATCAAGTTTTGATGCGGTTAAGAGAGAATCGTCTGTACGCTAAGTTGGAGAAGTGTGCGCTTGAAAAGGATGATCTGCCCTTCCTCGGCTACATTGTCTCTAATAGAGGTCTTAAGATGGATCCTGAAAAGGCAAAGTCCGTTCTGGAGTGGCCAAGCCCTCAAGGCTTGAGGGCCATACAGCGCTTTCTGGGATTCACCAATTTTTACAGACAGTTTATTCCAAACTTCTCCTCACTGACTTCTCCTATCTCTAACCTCACTAAGAAGGGCATGAATGTCAAGGTGTGGACTCTTCAGGCAGAGTATGCATTCAATAGCCTGAAGAGTGCCTTCACGTCAGCTTCTATCCTCCATCATCCCGACATTTCTCTACAGTTCTCGCTGAAAGTGGACGCATCCTCTGTCGGTGCTGGTGCACTCCTGTTCCAGAGAGGTTCCAAGGGCAAGTCTATGGTATGTGGATATTTCTCTAAGCTCTTCTCTTCCGCAGAACGCAACTACTCGATTGGGGATCGGGAGTTACTGGCCATAAAGTTGGCCCTGGAGGAGTAGAGACATCTACTAGTAGGCGCAGCTCATCCCAACCTGATTTTTACGGACCACAAGAACCTCACCTATCTCCAGACGGCCCAATGGCTGAATCCTCGTCAGGCCAGGTGGTCGCTGTTCTTTACCAGGTTCCAGTTTGAGCTCCATTATCGCCCGGCCGACAAGAATGTGAGGGCCGATGCCTTGTCCAGGTCTTTCGAGACAGAGGACACCATTATTGATCCATCTTGCATTGTCTCTGTCAATCCCCTGCAAGTTGAGGACATTCCTCCAGGGAGGACTTTTGTGCGCCTGGCTGACCGAGGGAGCATCCTCCGCTGGGGACACTCCTCTAGACTGGCAGGTCACGCGGGGACCCGTAAGACCCCAGCTCTGATTGCCCGTTCTTTATTGGTGGCCCACGCTGCCCAAGGACATTTTGGACTTTGTTTCGTCTTGCTCAGTGTGTGCAACTAACAAGGTCGCTCACTCCAGACCTGCTGGCCTGCTCCAGACATTGCCAGTGCCCGATGCTCCCTGGCAGCATATAGCTATGGATTTTATTACTGACCTGCCTCTCTCTGCTGGATGCTGTGCTGTTTGGGTGGTGGTGGATCGATTTTCGAAGATGGCCCCCTTCGTTCCTCTGACCAGTCTTCCTTCTGCTCCTCTACTGGCCAAGCTGTTCATCCAACACATTTTCCGCCTGCACGGCCTCCCGCAGCATATTGTGTCTGATCGGGGGGTTCAGTTCACCCCGAAGTTCTGGAGAGCCCTCTGCAGACTCCTAGGTGTAAAGTTGGACTTTTCCTCGGCCTACCATCCTTAGTCCAATGGTCAGGTCAAGAAGATCAATCAGATCTTGGAGAACTACTTACGCCACTTCATCTACAAGCAGCATGATGACTGGGTGCAGTTGCTTCCGTGGGCTGAATTCTCATACAACAATCACACCAGTGAATCCACACAGAAGACACCGCTCTTCATTGTCTACGGCCCACACCCACGAATTACTCTCCCGGTGCCTGATACGTTCGAGCTATCAGCTGCTGACACAGCTTTTAGGGACTTTCTGCAGATCTGGCAGCAGACTCGATCCTCCATACTGCTGGCGGTTTACGGAAACGGAAGGCGGACACAAGGAGAAGAGAACCTCTTTAGTTACTTCTTGGCATGAAGGTCTGGCTGTTCTCCAGGAATATTCGACTGAGGGTGACGTCGTACAAATTTGCTTCCAGGTTCCTCGGACCCTTCGAGATCCTACAGCAGATCAACCTTGTCGCCTACAAGCTTCGGCTGCCTGCTACCCTCAGGATCCCCAACTCCTTCCATGTCTCCCTCCTGAAGCCGGTGGTTCTGAACCACTTTACAAAGACTCCTAGCCCTGCGGTTGCCTCCAGCGGTCCTTCAGACACCTTCGAGGTTAAGGAGATCCTGGACATTAAAAAAGTAAGAGGAAGAACCTCTTATTTAGTAGATTGGAAGGGGTTTGGTCCAGAAGAGAGATCCTGGCAGCCAAAAGAGAATCTCAATGCTCCTACCCACATTAAGAGGTTTCTCTCTTGTTCTGGTCCCAAGAGGAGGGGGCGTAAGAGGGGGGATACTGTAACGTCCGTGGTCGCTGACCACGAACGCCTTCCATCCAGTCGACGCCCTTCTCTCCAGAGATGTCTGCACATACGGCAGTCCTGTTCCACAGTAACCACCAGGGTACGCTCGTGAGCTCAGTCCAGACTTAAGAAGCCTAAGCGCACGCATGTGGGAGATTGAGCTGATTGCTCCCAGAGCAGCCCCATCCTCCCATGCCTGAGCGTTGTTGTCATATCCTAAGTCTGTCTTGCAAATTGTCCCCTAGTGATTCCTGCTTCCAGTGTTCCCTGTTCCTGTATCCTGTAACCTGTATCCTGATCTAGTGCCGTGCTGAGCTGTTGCCGTGCTGTGCTGTATACCACGCCTGTCCTGCTACTCCACGCCTGACGTCTACCTGCTGCCTAGTCCCAGCCAAACCTGCCTTGCTACTGTCCGAGCTACCACAGGTACCCTATATGAACTATGGACTCCGACCTGCGCCCTGTTGGCCAGCTGCCATACCGCCAAGGCGGTACGGCACAGTGGGTCTAAGAACCCTACGTGACAGTGGTTCTTTCTGCCTTAAGTTTTGTCTTAAGCAAGTGAAATGCAGCTCGATCGGGTTGAGATCTGGTGATTGACTTGGCCATTGCAGAATATTCCACTTCTTTGCATGTGAGCAGAAAGTAAATCCCTGAACACTTAAGAATTCATCCGCAGCTTCTGTCTTCAGTCACATCATCAATAAACACTAGTGACCCAGTGCCTTTGGCAGCCATGCATCCCCATGCCATCACACTGCCTCCACTATGTTTTACAGAGGATTTGGTGTGCTTTGGATCTTGAGCCGTTCCAAGCCTTCTCCATACTTTCTTCCTCCCATCATTCTGGTACAGGTTGATTTTAGTTTCGTGCTGCTCCAGAACTGGGCATCTTCTTTACATGTTGTTTGGCAAAGTCTAATCTGGCCTTTCTATTTTTGAGGCTGATTAATGATTTGCACCTTGTGGCGAACCCTCTGTATTTGCTCTTCTCTTTACGATAGACTTAGATACTGATCCACCTACTTCCAGGAGAATGTTAATCTTTTGGGTAGATGTTGTGAAGGGCTTTTTCTTCACCATGGAAAGGATTCTGCAATCATCCATCACTGTTGTCTTCCGTGGACGTCCAGGCCTTTTGGAGTTCATGAGATCACCAGTGCGCTCTTTTTTTTCAAGAATGTACCAAACTGTTGATTTGGCCACTCCTAAGATTTGTGCTTCTCTCTGATGGATTTCTTCATTTTTTCATTTTTTTCTGTCTAACGATGGTCTGTTTCACTTGCATTGAGAGCTCCTTTGACCTCATGTTGTGGGTTCACAGCAACAGCTACCAAATGCAAATACCACACCTGGAATCAACTCTAGACCTTTTACCTCCTTAATTGATGATGGATTAACGAGGGAATAGCCCATGCAGATAATGTAGTAGATGTTACCTGCAGTCCTATGTAACACCACAGATAACACACCGTGATAACTCTCTGAGTACAGATAATGTAGTAGTGTTACCTGCAGTCCTATGTAACACCACAGATAACACATTGATAACTCTCTGAGTACAGATAGTGTGTTACCTGCTGTCTTATGTAATACCACAGTAATAACTCTAAATACAGATAATGTAGTAGATGTCACCTGCAGCCCTATGTAACACCACAGATAACACAGTGTTAACTCTATGAGTAAAGATAATGTAGTAGATGTTATCTGCAGTCCTATGTAACACCACAGATATCACACTTGCAAGTGTTTCGATGCTTGGTGAATAAATCAAATACACATCATTGGATTATCTCGTGTGCTGAAGTTCTTTCTTCGATTTGCAGTCTGCCAACTACGACAGGACCAACTCCTCCAGGAGGTGAACGCCATTACACATCAGCTGGATGCACAAGCTGCAGTCATCTCAGCATCCGTTCCTGTTGCTCCAACTGTTCCTCCTGTCAGTACAAGTACTGACTCCCAATTCTCGCTGCCAATACCTCCTCGCTACAACAGAGACACGAAAACCTGCAGAGGATTTCTGAACCAGTGCCAGATCCACTTCAGTCTACATGGCAGAGCATTTCCTACTGATGGTGCAAGGATCGTATTTATAGGCTCACACCTTACTGGCAATGCCCTAGCATGGGCAAAACCTATCTGGGAACGTCAAGGACCAGAGACCCGTGACTTCCAGTGTTTCCTACAGACTTTTTGCACTGTATTTGAGGAACTTGGATGAGTCTCCTCGGCAGCTGGGGGACATCTCCGTCGGCGATTATGCCATTTAGTTCCGCACCCTGGTGGCAGTGCTGTCCTGGAACAACAAGGCGCTGGTGGCTACATTCTGGCAGGGACTTTCTGCTAAAATTAAAGACGAACTTGCCATTCGTGATCTGCCACCTACCCTGGATGACCTCATACTTCTAGCCACCCGGATTGACATGAGGATCCAGGAGCGATCCCAAGAGGTTCGTTGGGAGAGAAGATTCCCTAAGCTGGCTCCTATCTTCCAGCAATCTCTGTTGCCCTCACCAGTTGTCCCACCAGAGTCGCCTATGCAGATGGACCGGTTCAAACTGTCTGCCCAGGAGAAACACCGCAGACGCACTTCTGGACTTTGTCTGTATTGTGGCCTCGGAGGCCATGTTGTGCGTTGGTGCCCTCAGAAGCAAAATAAACCTTAATGCCTAGGATTGGTTGGAGACACAACCCTAGGTGGAACAGCGCTAGATAGAAAATTCTCCTCTAAACTGTCTATTCCCGTGACCATAGTGTCTGGTGAAAAGACGCACCGGGTCTCTGCCTATCTAGACTCAGGGTCCGCTGCAAACTTCATCCAAAAAGACCTAGTGGATCTTCTTCAGTTGCTCACAGTCCCCGTGGAGACGTCTTTGGCTGTTGCCTCAGTGAATGGACTGCCCCTGCCTGACCCGATCGTATCTGAAAGCATGACGCTGATGTAATAACAGGGTAGGGAGACAGACAGATGAGCCCTAATCTACCCGCCACTCAGTTCCTGCCTACTTGCAACGGCCCGTCCTAGGTGACGGCGTACAACTGGGCGACGGTCCCTACGCTCAATAAGTGCACGACAGACAAACAGACAAGGGTACACAGAAGCTAAGGGAAATGGGGCAGTTGCCCACGGCAACATAGTGAGCAACAAGAGTAGTGAACGAGCCGAGTCAAACCAGGAGTGCATGAGGTACAAATCGCAGAGCAGGAGCGTAGTCAGTAAAGCCAGGGTCAAAAATGAAGCAATAATCATAGCAGGAGCAGCAGAGCCAGGAAACAGAAAAGAATCACAGGCAAAGGAGGAGCAGGAAATGCAGGTATAAATAGACAGAGGGCGGAAGCTAGCTCCGTCTGGCCAGGCTGTGATAGGCTCTCCCACTCCTCAGCCTCCCAGCCTGACTGGTAGAAGATCGTGTCACTCTCTCAGACTTAGGAGCAGGTGCAGACTGATTACCCACGGGCGTCGACACAGAAGCTGTGTCTGGCAGATCCTTTACAGCTAAAGCTCCAAGTTGGAGCCATTCATTTGGAACTAATGTAGTTTCTTGTTTTGTCTAAAGCCCTCAATCCTGTCCTACTGGGCCTGCCTTGGCTCCGGCTACATGTCCCAGTCCTGGACTGGAATTCCAGAGAAGTTCTCCAATGGCGCTCCAAATTTCGCAGCCGCTTTCTATTACACATCCATCCTGTCCAGCTTTCTCTGCCTCAGTCAGTGGCAGGATTACCCCCTCATTTCTCTCAGTTTGTAAATGTCTTCAGCAAGATGGAGGCTGAGACGCTTCCTTCACATCGGGCTTATGACTGCCCCATTGTACTGGTTCCAAATGCGTCCCCTCTCCGTGGTCGGGTATACTATTTCTCTTTGCCAGAGACTCAGTTTATGTCGGCCTATATCAAGGAGAACCTGGAGAGGGGTTTCATACAAAAATCCGCCTTCGTCTTCGGGGCCAGGTTCTTCTTTGTCAAGAAAAAAGATGGATCTCTTCGGCCTTGCATTGAATAACCGTGGTCCCAATCAAGTTACGGTCAAGAACAGATATCTGTTGCCACTAATTTCCTAACTATTTGACTGCATACAAGGAACCAAGATCTTCTCTAAACTAGACTTGCGTGGGGCTTACAATTTGATCCGAATTCATCAAGGTGATGAGTGGAAGACGACGTTTAACACTCTAGACGTGCACTACGAATACCTGGTGATGCCCTTCGGTCTGTGTAACGCTCCCGCGGTCTTCCAGAAATTCGTCAGTTATATCTTCTGAGATCTTCTCTTTGTCTGTGTTGTGGTCTATCTCGATGATATTCTGATTTTCTCTTCAGATCTGACGATTTATCGGAGGCATGTTCGTCAAGTTCTACTGCGATTAAGGAGGAATCTTCTGTATGCCAAGCTGGAGAAGTGCGTTGTGATTTTTTCGGCAGAAAATCTGCAATTCTGTGGCAAACAACGCAAATCAGAAAAAAAAGAAGCTTTTTTTGGTTTAAAAATAATAGTAAGGTTTATACTTGCCCCGTTCCCCATTGTCATAGTTCAAGTGCAGCCTGGTCTCCTAGGATGACATTTCATCCCAACTGACTGCTGCCGTAAATCAAAGGTTGCAGCGGTCGCATGGACTACAGGGTCATCCCGAGAGGCCAAGCTGTACTCTGAGCAGAGGAATTCGTCGCTATGACAATGGACAAAAGTGTAAGTTTGAATTTTTTTTCCTAGAGGTATTTCTGCTCTTAGATTCCGACCTGCACCACAATATGGTGCGGTTCGTAGGGCGGAATTCCTGCATCTACCAGGATGGATACACTGTGTACTTTTATGCTGTGTATCTGCTCTGTGTGGATTTACCCTAAAGGTACCTATTTTTTCTATCTTGAAAAAAAACAAAAAAAAACAGTACCTATTATTATGAAGTAAGTGAAAATGTCTAGGTCAATGATAAACTTCGTAAAGACATGGTTGGGTAACTTTGACTGCCCAAACAGAGCCCTGACATCAACCCCATCCAACGCCTTTGGGATGAACTAGAACAGAGATTGTGAGCCAGAACCCCTCCACCAACATCAGTGTCTGACCCAGGGCCGATTCTAGCTTTTCTGCCGCCTGAGGCGAAAATTGAAATGGCGCCGCCCAGATTTTGATTGACATCCCCCTGGCTGTTCTACATCACTATCAACCACCTCCAACTCTTTTGGATGCACCATTGCCTTGTACTCCCCTGGCATGCGCGGTGCAGCCTGGCAGAGCACACCTCGCTGCATGGTGTGTGCTCAGGGAGTACAAGGCAGAGAAAGTTGGAGGAGACTGGTAGTGATGTATAACAGCCTGGGGGATGTCAAACATGAATGGAAAGGTGGGTTTGGAGGCAGGACTATGTGACTCTTCAGGATAGTGGTGCCGCCCCATGGCCCTTTAATGAGCAATTAGCATATAGTGTGCACCAGTTTAAAAGTTGAATTTATAGATTTTGCTGCATGTGAAAAAAACATATAGGGGAATGTTTCGAAATATTGTCAGGTCAAGTATTGCTGCATGGTGACGGTTCAAGGGGTTAAAACTACCTGACAAATTCCCATTAAATATACAAACGAACTGAAAAAAATTCTATCAGCCCTGCAATTTTATTATTATAAATATATCCTATATAATTACAGCTTCACAACTAAGCTCAGTACATATATACAGTACCAGAACAAAGCTCAGTATATTAATACAGCATTAGAACTAAGCTCCGACATATATACAGCACCAGAACAAAGCTCATACATATATACAGCCCCAGAACCAAGCTCATACATATATACAGCATCAGAACCCTGCTCATCACATAAATACAGTACCAAAACCAAGCTCAGTACATAAATACACAACTAGAACCAAGCTCGTACAGATATACAGCACCAGAACCAGGCTCATACATATATACGGCATAAGAACAAAGCTCAGAACATATATACATCCCGAGAACCAAGCTCAATACACATACAACACCAGAACCAAGCTCATACATATATACACCACCTGAACCAAGCTCATACATATATACGGCATGAGTACCAAGCTCAGTACATATATACATCCCCAAAACCAAGCTCAGTACATACAGTGGAGGAAATAAGTATTTGATCCTTTGCTGATTTTGTAAGTTTGCCCACTGTCAAAGACATGAACTGTCTAGAATTTTTAGGCTAGGTTAATTTTACCAGTGAGAGATAGATTATATATATAAAAAAAAAAAAATAAATCACATTGTCAAAATTATATATATTTATTTGCATTGTGCACAGAGAAATAAGTATTTGATCCCTTTGGCAAACAAGACTTAATACTTGGTGGCAAAACCCTTGTTGGCACGCACAGCAGTCAGACATTTTTAGTAGTTGATGATGAGGTTTGCACACATGTTAGATGAAATTTTGGCCCACTCCTCTTTGCAGATCATCTGTAAATCATTAAGATTTCGAGGCTGTCGCTTGGCAACTCGGATCTTCAGCTCCCTCCATAAGTTTTCGATGGGATTAAGGTCTGGAGACTGGCTAGGCCACTTCATGACCTTAATGTGCTTCTTTTTGAGCCACTCCTTTGTTGCCTTGGCTGTATGTTTCGGGTAATTGTCGTGCTGGAAGACCCAGCCACGAGCCATTTTTAATGTCCTGGTGGAGGGAAGTAGGTTGTCACTCAGGATTTAACGGTACATGGCTCCATCCATTCTCCCATTGATGCGGTGAAGTAGTCCTGTGCCCTTAGCAGAGAAACACCCCCAAAACATAATGTTTCCACCTCCATGCTTGACAGTGGGTACGGTGTTCTTTGGGTCATAGGCAGCATTTCTCTTCCTCCAAACATGGCGAGTTGAGTTAATGCCAAAGAGCTCAATTTTAGTCTCATCTGACCACAGCACCTTCTCCCAATCACTCTCAGAATCATCCAGATGTTATTTGCAAACTTCAGACGGGCCTGTACATGTGACTTCTTGAGCAGGGGGACCTTGCGGGCACTGCAGGATTTTAATCCATTACGGCGTAATGTGTTACCAATGGTTTTCTTGGTGACTGTGGTCCCAGCTGCCTTGAGATCATTAACAAGTTCCCCCCGTGTAGTTTTCGGCTGAGCTCTCACCTTCCTCAGGATCAAGGATACCCCACGAGGTGAGATTTTGCATGGAGCCCCAGATCGATGTCGATTGACAGTCATTTTGTATGTCTTCCATTTTCTTACTATTGCACCAACAGTTGTCTCCTTCTCACCCAGCGTCTTACTTATGGTTTTGTAGCCCATTCCAGCCTTGTGCAGGTCTATGATCTTGTCCCTGACATCCTTAGAAAGCTCTTTGGTCTTGCCCATGTTGTAGATGTTAGAGTCAGACTGATTAATTGAGTCTGTGGACAGGAGTCTTTTATACAGGTGACGATGTAAGACAGCTGTCTTTAATGCAGGCACCAAGTTGATTTGGAGCGTGTAACTGGTCTGGAGGAGGCTCAACTCTTAATGGTTGGTAGGGGATCAAATACTTATTTCTCTGTGCACAATGCAAATAAATATATATAATTTTGACAATGTGATTTTCTTATTTTTTTTAAATATAATCTATCTCTCACTGGTAAAATTAACCTAGCCTAAAAATTCTAGACTGTTCATGACTTTGACAGTGGGCAAACTTACAAAATCAGCAAGGGATCAAATACTTATTTCCTCCACTGTATATACATCCCCAGAACAAAGCTTAGTATATATATACATCCCCAGAACCAAGCTCATTACACATACACAGTGTAAAGGATCTGCCAGGCACAACTTCTGTGTATACGCCCATAGGTAATCAGTCTGCACCTGAGTCTATGTCTCTGAGACTGACTCCATCTTCCACCACTCAGGATGGCAGGCTTAGGAGCGGGAGAGCCTATCGCAGCCTGGCCAGATGGAGCTAGCTCCCACCCTCTGTCTATTTATACCTGCCTTTCCTGTTCGTCCTTTGCTTGTGATTCTTCTCGTGTGGTTTCCTGGCCCAGCTACAGCTTCTGACTATTTGATCCTGCTCCATACTGACCCTGGCTTACTGACTACTCTCCTGCTCTGCGTTTGGCACCTCGTTCTCTCCTGGTTTGACTCGGCTCGTTCACCTCTCTTGTTGCTCACGGTGTTGCCGTGGGCAACTGCCCCATTTCCCTTAGCTTTGTGTACCCTTGTCTGTTTGTCTCGTGCACTTACTGAGCGTAGGGACCGCCGCCCAGTTGTACCCCGTCGCCTAGGGCGGGTCGTTGCAAGTAGGCAGGGACAGAGTGGCGGGGAGATTAGGGCTCACTTGTCCGTTTCCCTACCCCCATCATTACATAATCACAAGCCCAAATACCTAGTCTACCCTGGTCCCTGACACTACTATGGACCCCCTTGAGACCCTGGCCCAGCAAATGCAGGGTCTCTTCCTACAGGTCCAGGCCCTGGCTCAGAGGGTCAACCAGCCTGACGCTACCACGGTAGTGTCCCTCACCTCACCTCTTGAACCCCACCTCAAGCTGCCTGACCGGTTCTCAGGGGACCGGAGGACTTTTCTCTCCTTTCGGGAGAGTTGTAGGCTCTACTTTCGCTTAAAGCCTCACTCCTCAGGTTCTGAGAGCCAGCGGGTGGGTATAATTATGTTCCGGCTCCAGGAAGGGCCCCAAGAGTGGGCCTTCTCCTTGGCTCCTGACGCCCCTGAACTTTCCTCCGTTGATCGTTTCTTTTCTGCTCTCGGACTCATTTATGACAAGACTGACAGGACTGCCTTTGCCGAGAGTCAGCTGGTGACCTTACGTCAGGGTAAGAGACCTGTTGAGGAGTATTGTGCTGACTTTAGGAAGTGGTGCGTAGCTTCCCGGTGGAATGACCCTGCCTTAAGGTGCCAGTTTAGGTTGGGTCTGTCGAATGCCCTGAAAGACCTGCTATTTAGCTATCCCTCTTCTGACTCCCTTGACCAGGTTATGGCTTTAGCGGTACGACTTGACCGATGTCTCAGGGAACGACAACTTGAACGTTTTTTTGTTTTCCCCTCTGACTCCCCCATGATGCCTCCCGAGGTCCCGTTGCTTCGCTCTTCCACGGAAGACTCGGAGGTTCCTATGCAACTCGGGGCCTCCGTGTCCCCCCGACAACGTAGAGAGTTCCGCAGGAAGAATGGTCTCTGCTTCTATTGTGGGGATGACAAGCATCAAGTGAACACCTGTCCTAGGCGCAAGAATAAGCAGCCGGAAAACTTCCGCGCCTAAGTGATCATCGGGGAGGTCACTTGGGCGCACAGGTATTTCCCGTAAATATGAATCATAATAAAATCTTGCTTCCCTTTCAGGTCTCTTTTGGTGGTAGGTCTGCTACCGGCAGTGCCTTCGTGGATTCAGGGTCTTCTGCTAATATCATGTCTGTGGAATTTGCTATGTCTCTAGCTATGCCTTTGATTGATTTGCCTAAACCTGTCCCTGTAGTGGGTATCGACTCCACTCCTCTTGCTAATGGTTATTTTACACAGCATACCCCTGTTTTTGAACTCCTTGTTGGCTCCATGCATTTGGAGCAGTACTCTGTACTGTTGATGCAGGGATTATCGTCCGATTTGGTTTTAGGCCTTCCCTGGTTGCAGTTGCATAATCCCACGTTTGACTGGAATACTGGGGAGCTTACCAAATGGGGTAATGAATGCTTGTCGTCATGTTTTTCTGTTAATTCTATTTCTCCCCCTGAGGAGGTGAACACGCTACCTGAGTTTGTTCAGGACTTCGCTGATGTTTTCTCTAAGGAGGCCTCCGAAGTGTTACCTCCTCATAGAGAATACGATTGCGCTTTTGAATTGGTACCAGGAGCTAAGCTCCCTAAGGGTATGATTTTTAATCTTTCTTGTCCCGAACGTGAAGCCATGAGAGAGTATATCCAGGAATGCCTGGCCAAGGGTTACATTCGCCCCTCTACTTCTCCGGTAGGTGCTGGATTCTTCTTCGTAGGGAAGAAGGATGGTGGTCTTAGGCCATGCATTGACTACCGTAACTTGAATAAGGTCACTGTAAGTAACCAGTATCCCCTTCCTTTGATTCCTGATCTCTTTAATCAGGTTCAGGGGGCCCAATGGTTCTCTAAGTTTGATCTACGGGGGGCGTATAACCTTATCCGCATCAAAGAGGGGGATGAGTGGAAGACTGCGTTTAACACGCCCGAAGGTCATTTCGAGTACCTCGTCATGCCCTTTGGGTTGTGTAATGCTCCTGCGGTCTTCCAGAATTTCATAAATGAGATTTTAAGAGATTACCTGGGGGTATTTCTTGTAGTGTACCTTGATGACATACTGGTGTTTTCCAAGGACTTGTCCTCCCACATTGAGCATGTCAGGAAGGTGCTCCAGGTCCTTCGGGAAAACAAACTGTTTGCGAAAACCGAAAAATGTGTGTTTGGGGTACAGGAGATACCATTTTTGGGTCAAATCCTCACTCCTCATGAATTCCGCATGGACCCCGCCAAGGTCCAGGCTGTGGCGGAATGGGTCCAAACTGCCTCCCTGAAGGCGTTACAGTGTTTTTTGGGGTTCGCTAATTATTACAGGAGATTTATTGCTAACTTCTCGGTCATCGCTAAGCCTCTTACGGACCTCACTCGCAAAGGTGCTGATCTCCTCCACTGGCCTCCTGAGGCTGTCCAGGCTTTTGAGGTCCTTAAGAAGTGCTTTATCTCGGCCCCGGTGCTGGTTCAGCCCAACCAAATGGAGCCATTTATCGTGGAAGTTGACGCATCCGAGGTGGGAGTGGGGGCTGTCTTGTCCCAGGGTACCAGGTCCCTCACCCATCTCCGTCCCTGTGCCTACTTCTCCAGGAAGTTTTCGCCCACTGAGAGTAACTATGATTTTGGCAACCGCGAACTCTTAGCCATTAAATGGGCATTTGAAGAGTGGCGCCACTTCCTGGAGGGGGCTAGGCACCAGGTAACGGTCCTTACTGACCACAAGAATCTGGTTTTCCTAGAATCTGCCCGGAGGCTGAACCCGAGACAAGCTCGATGGGCGCTATTTTTTACCAGATTCAACTTTTTGGTTACCTATAGGGCTGGGTCTAAAAATATTAAGGCCGATGCACTGTCGCGTAGCTTCATGGCCAGCCCTCCTTCAGAGGAAGATCCTGCTTGTATTTTGCCTCCTAGTATAATCATTTCTTCTATTGATTCTGATTTAGTCTCTGAAATTGCGGCTGATCAAGGTTCAGCTCCCGGGAACCTTCCTGAGGACAAGCTGTTTGTTCCCCTGCAATTCCGGCTAAGGGTACTTAGGGAAAATAATGACTCCGCACTATCTGGTCATCCAGGCGTCCTGGGTACCAAACACCTCATTGCCAGAAACTATTGGTGGCCTGGGTTGCCTAAAGACGTTAAGGCCTAAGTCACCGCTTGTGAGGTTTGTGCTAGGTCCAAGACTCCCAGGTCCCGACCAGCGGGCTTACTACGTTCTTTGCCCATTCCCCAGAGACATTGGACCCATATCTCCATGGATTTTATCACCGATTTGCCTCCATCTCAAGGCAAGTCGGTGGTGTGGGTTGTAGTAGACTGCTTCAGTAAAATGTGCCACTTTGTGCCCCTCAAGAAACTACCCAATGCCAAGACGTTAGCCACCTTGTTTGTCAAACACATCCTGCGTCTCCATGGGGTCCCTGTCAATATTGTTTCGGACAGAGGGGTACAATTTGTTTCATTGTTTTGGAGAGCCTTCTGTAAAAAGTTGGAGATTGATCTGTCCTTCTCCTCTGCCTTGCATCCTGAAACTAATGGCCAAACTGAGAGGACTAATCAATCTCTAGAACAATATTTAAGGTGTTTTATCTCTGACTGTCAATATGATTGGGTCTCCTTCATTCCCCTCGCCGAATTTTCCCTTAATAACCGGGTCAGTAACTCGTCAGGGGTCTCCCCCTTTTTCTGTAATTTTGGGTTTAATCCACGGTTCTCCTCCGTTTCACCTGGTAGTTCCAACAATCCCGAGGTAGAGGTCGTACATCGGGAACTGTGCACAATCTGGGCCCAGGTTCAGAAGAACCTAGAGGCATCCCAGAGCGTACAAAAAACTCAGGCTGATAGAAGACGTTCTGCTAACCCCTTGTTTATGGTCGGAGATCTGGTGTGGTTATCGTCTAGGAACTTGCGCCTTAAGGTCCCATCCAAGAAGTTTGCTCCCCGATTTATTGGGCCGTATAAGGTAATTGAAGTCCTCAATCCTGTCTCCCTCCGACTGGAGTTGCCCCCATCTTTCGAATACACGACGTGTTTCATGCCTCCCTCCTTAAACGCTGCTCCCCGTCCTTGGCTCCCTCGAGGAAACCTCCTGTTCCCGTTCTCACCCCTGAGGGGGTGGAATTCGAGGTGGCCAAGATTGTGGACAGCAATATGGTTCAAGGCTCCCTCCAGTACCTGGTCCATTGGAGAGGATACGGGCCTGAGGAGAGGACTTGGGTACCCGCCCGGGATGTTCACGCTGGGGTATTGGTCAGGAAGTTCCACCTTCGTTTCCCCAATAAACCAGGTCCACTTAGAAAGGGTCCGGTGGCCCCTCATAAAAGGGGGGATACTGTAAAGGATCTGCCAGGCACAACTTCTGTGTATACGCCCATAGGTAATCAGTCTGCACCTGAGTCTATGTCTGAGACTGACTCCATCTTCCACCACTCAGGATGGCAGGCTTAGGAGCGGGAGAGCCTATCGCAGCCTGGCCAGATGGAGCTAGCTCCCACCCTCTGTCTATTTATACCTGCCTTTCCTGTTCCTCCTTTGCTTGTGATTCTTCTCGTGTGGTTTCCTGGCCCAGCTACAGCTTCTGACTATTTGATCCTGCTCCATACTGACCCTGGCTTACTGACTACTCTCCTGCTCTGCGTTTGGTACCTCGTTCTCTCCTGGTTTGACTCGGCTCGTTCACCTCTCTTGTTGCTCACGGTGTTGCCGTGGGCAACTGCCCCATTTCCCTTAGCTTTGTGTACCCTTGTCTGTTTGTCTCATGCACTTACTGAGCATAGGGACCGCCGCCCAGTTGTACCCCGTCGCCTAGGGCGGGTCGTTGCAAGTAGGCAGGGACAGAGTGGCGGGTAGATTAGGGCTCACTTGTCCGTTTCCCTACCCTTATCATTACACACAGCACTAAATCCAAGCTCAGTACATAAATTCAGCACTAGAACAAAGCTCATACATATATACAGCACCAGAACAAGGCTCATACATATAGATAGACCAGAATCAAGCTCATACATATACGGCATGAGAACCAAGCTCAGTACATATATACATCCCCAGAACAAAGCTCAATATATATATATATATATATATGTATATACACACACAGTATATATATATATATATATATATATATATAAAACACCAGAACCAAACTCAGTATGCATATACAGTACCATAACCAAGCTCAGTACATAAATACAGCAACAGAACCAAGCTCAGTACATATATGCATCCCCATAGCTAAGCTCAGTACATATATACACCACCTGAACCAAGCTCATACATATATACGGCATGATTACCAAGCTCAGTACATATATACATCCCCAAAACCAAGCTCAGTACATATATACATCCCCAGAACAAAGCTTAGTATATATATATACATGCCCAGAACCAAGCTCATTACATATACACAGCACTAAAACCAAGCTCAGTACATAAATTCAGCACTAGAACGAAGCTCATACATATAGATAGACCAGAATCAAGCTCATACATATACGGCATGAGAACCAAGCTCAGTACATATATACATCCCCAGAACAAAGCTCAATATATATATATATATATATATATATATATATATATACACAGTATATATATATATATATATATATATATATATATATATATATATAACACCATAACCAAGCTTAGTACATAAATACAGCAACAGAACCAAGCTCAGTACATATATGCATCCCCAGAGCTAAGCTCAGTACATATATACAGCACCAGAACCAAGCTCATACTTATATACAATGCCAGAACCAAGCCCATACATATATACAGCATGAGAACCAAGCTCAGTACATATACACAGCACTAGAACCAAGCTCAGTACATAAATACAGCTCAATTTAGTGCAACCCCTGCTGTATAGGAATGTATGGCGTAAAACTACAGCTCCCAGCATGGCCCGAACTATGGTAAGGATATGCTGGGAGTTGCTTTTTCCCAATAAAAAAATCATACCACCCATCATCTCGCTGCAGATCACTCAGTGACTACAGTGCTGATTAAAGGCAGAATAAACATTTACATTAAGTGACTCACCGGTGATGTTTCAGATTCTAGTTCTTTTTCTCTTTTCTTCTCCATCCGTTCCAGACCTCTATGATGACTTCTCCTGGCCACAACCCATTTCTGCAGTGTGCCGCTCAGATGTCTTCAGCTTCTCACATTTCAAACATTTCTACACCTATAAACAAAGATAAAATACTCATGGTGCCACATACTATGCCACGAAATATAATAGCGCCATAGACTGCACCTCTAATTATAATAGCACCATACACTGTGTCCCTGATTATAATAGCACCATACACTGTGTCCCACACACACACAGTGCTCCCTGTAGATAGTGCCCCCCATAGAGCCCCCTGCAGATAGTGTCCCACATAAATCCCCTGTAGATAGTGGCCCACATACAGCCCCCTGTAGATAGTGACCCACATACAGCCCCCTGTAGATAGTTCCCCACATATAGCCCCCCGTAGATAGTGCCCACCTATAGCACCACTGTATATAGTGCCCCACATATAGCCCCCCCATGTATATAGTGTCCCACATATAAATCACCCCTGTATAGAGTGCCCCACATATAGCCAACCCCTGTAGATAGTGCCCACATATAGCTCCCCTGTATATAGTGCTCCACATATAGCCCACCCCTGTATATAGTGCCCCACATATAGCCCACTCCTGTATATAGTATCCCTCATATAGCCCACCCCTGTATATAGTGGCCTAAATATAGCTCCCCCTGTAGATCACGCCACTCACAATTTTATTAGAAAATACCAAAAACTTTACATACTCACCTTGATCCCGTTCCCACTCAGTCCAGTGGCATTGCAGACCTGCGTTGATTGAAAGGGCAAGTCATTGTGCCCTGTCAATCAGTGCCTTTCAAAGAAGAAAGCAGCGCGATGACATCATCGAGTCCCTTGCGCCGTTGAAAGGCGCTGATTGACAGGGCAAGTCATCGTGCCGCTTGCGTCGTTGAAAAGCGCTGAATGGCCGGGAATGACACTCAGCCATTAATCGCTTAAGCAATTATAGTGCAAGAGGGGGTGGCAGCGGCGGCGGCTGGTTTCAGTGGCGCCGCCGCCCCCTCAGATAGGCAGCAGACCACCGCCCGAGGCGAGATGCTCATCTCGTCTCATGGATAGTGCGGCCCTGGTCTGACCTCACAAATTTTCTTCTGGATGCAACGGCTAAATTCCTCCAGACAGTTGCAACTGGGGCCCTAAGCCTGGGGGGCTAACAGGCCCCCCGTTGCCACACAGCGCTGGCCACGCTGGTCCCACTTCCAACTGTATCTGCGTCCTCATTCACTGTGCCATCAGCGACTTGGCGCAGGCAGGCGCGATGTAGTGACGTTATCACGCCTGTCTGCGCCGGGTCATTCATAGCACAGTGCAGAGGAGGAAAATAATCTCTATAAGCTATAAGGAGAAGAAGCTATACGGAGCATTATACTGTGTGGTGGCATCATAGTGTGGAGGCAGCTATGGGGTATTATAATGTGTGGGGGCAGCTATGGGGGGCATTATACCATGTGGGGGCAGCTATGAGGAGCATTATACTGTGTGGGCAGCTATGGGGGGCAATATACTGTGTAGGGGCATCGATTGAGAGCATTATACTGTATGGGGCAGCTAAAGGGAGCATTATACTGTGTGGTGGCATTATACTGTGGAGTCAGCTATAGGGGCATTATACTGTGTAGGGGCAGCTATGGGGGCATTATACTGTGTGGGGGCAGATATGGGGGCATGACACTGTGTGGGGCAGCTATGGGGAGCATTATGCTGTGTAGGGGCAGCTATGGGGGCATTATACTGTGTAGGGGGCTGCTATGAGGAGCATTTTTCTGTGTGGGGGCAGCTATGGGGGCATTATACTGTGTGGGGGCAGCTATGGGGATCATTATACTGTCTGGGGGCAGCTATAGGGAGCATTATACTCTGTGGAGGCATTATATTGTTGAGGCAGCAATGGGGGACAGTATACTGTGGGGCATTCATGGGGGCTGTCGGGCAAGGCGGTTGGGAATAGGCATGCACAGGGTTCTGGTGTTGTTGGTGAGGGGTAGTGGCGCCCAAGCTGAGTTCTTGCACCAGGGCCCATGATCCATTAGCTACGCCCCTGCCCACAGACACACTCCAAAATGTGGAGGCTGTTATAGCTGCAAATTGGGGACCAACTTAATGTCTATGGATTTAGAATGGCATTTCCAGTCAAAATAACAAAATTTGCCCCCAATGAATTTTCCCAATGTTCAATTTTTCTGTGCACAATTAGTATTTTTGTCTCCAGGAACAGGACATGCAGAGTTTTCCTGAGGCTTTATATTTTTCTCTGCCCTGAATCTCCTGAAACTATTTCTTCTGTACTGCGCTGAATTCTCCAGAGTCGTTGTGGATTGTGATGTTTTGTAGTAATGAACGTTCCAAGTACTAGTTACTTCCTTTGATAAAAACATGTTCACACCCCAACAAAGCCGGCATTTATATCCAAATAATTAATTACAGGGATCCCTTCCTGAAGAAGGAAAATGATTGACATATGTTCTGTACGGAATGTCCTTGTGTCCGTCTGTAACGTCATTGACAGTTGTCAGAAGAGTCAGCCTGTCTCCTCCATCTCTCAACATCATGGGATTTGCTTTGCTAAACATCTTGTTCTTTTATATTTTCTAATATTTTTCCGGTTTATATCATTTAAAAAAAAAAAGATTTTACAAAAATAACAAAATAAAACCAGGGGCGGATCCTGAATTGAATTCTAGGGTGGGGGGGGGGGGCAGAATAGTGGTGCTCAAATTGAGGCAGATTTTGTTTTCTTTGGTCACTCTCCTCGCCACTCAATTATATATGTAAACCACACCATCAGCACAAAAAGGAAAATAAAAGTAGAACATAGAAACACCTAATCATTGTTCTAGGACAAACCTACACTCTCTATTGTGCCATTCCTCTGTTTTTCCTCCTGGAAATGTATGATTAAATTGACAACTGGGTGTGACTATTTCCCTTTATTAAAGGGCTGTGCCCCTACACACTGACACTGTACAATTGTCGCTGACTTTATCGCACTGTATAGGTACACATCTTATTAACAAGGGGAATGTTAACACCCAGTTGTCACCTAGGCCTGGGCTACACAGATACTGTTTGTAGCACTACTAATTGATTTGAACTAACAAGAATGCATGCAACTCAATGTACAGTATTTCTTTGTACTACAGTTGTAGTGCAAAAGTTAAAATTAATTAGTTACGTTACAAAAAGTCTACATGTATGCAAGACCTTTTTATTATACATTTCCAGGAGGAATAACAGAGGAACGGCACAACTCAGTGATCTAAGTAAAGATGTTCCAGTATTATTATTTCATGGAGAATACAAGGATTTACTATAACTGAAATATCAGGAGAGGTGACAGCTCCTTTATAAATCCAATGACTCACAGGTGACGTCTTCTCTGATTGTATTCAAAGGTAAAGAGTATGGGCAGCACAGCAGAACAAGATAAGCCGCCAGGGCCCAAATGGGTGCCAGACTCCAGGGAACCGACTTGTAGATGCCACAATGTCCAAACGAATAGTAAAAAGGAGAGGCGGCACTCCAAGCAGATGTCAGAAAAAAGGTACATTTATTCTCCCATCAGTGCAAAAACTAGTGCAACGTTTCAGCTGCTCAATTCAGCCTTTGTCAAGCATCTGCTTGGAGTGCCACCTCTCTTTTTTACTTTACTCTGATTGTAGACATTCTCTTTCCTTTGCTTCTACCTCCGGCCCATACATCAATGACAACTTCTCCTGACGTCTGCAGAGTTTGTTGTCAAGACATCGTTGGCCCCTCGCCTCCTCAGGAAAGCCCAGCCTTTTTAGGAACACAAATTCAGACCCAGATCAGACCTCTAAGTTAATCAGACCCTATATCAGACCCCCTGAATTACTCAGACCCCTGACCACATCACTTCACCTTGGTTGAACTTGATAGACATATGTATTTTTTTAGCCCTACTAACTAAGTAACTTAAGGGGGTATTCCCATCTCAGATATTTATGGCATATCCATGGAATATGCCGGAAATTCCCGATAGATGCAGATCCCACCTCTTGAACCCGCACCTTTGTCTAGAACGGGGCCCACGGATCCCGGTTTTACCTTCTGCCGCTGTTGTTGGGCTCCGGCCACTGCCTTACAAGGTGGCCGGATTTCCCGGAAACAAAAAAGCAAATTTTTCTATACTTTTTTCAGAACTCCTATAAAAGTGAATAGAAGTTATGGAACCAGAGTAGCACAGTGAGCTACGCTATTTCCGGAACTCGGGCGCTACGGAAAAACAGTATAGCTCACTGTGTTACGCTCTTTCCGTTACTCCCATTTACTTCTATGGAAGGTCTGGAAGCAACTTATGAGGGTAATGTCTTACATTGTGCAAACAATACAGTGTCAAGTATAGCTTTACACACTTTCATTCCTGGAATAAGCTGGAACAGTTGCTAAGCAAAAATAGATGAGCGTTGGCATAAATGATCAACACTTCCCCCTCCGGAAAGAATAGTCATTGGTATAGCAGCATGCTCCCAATGAAATGTTCACATTATTAACAAGCTGGAACCTTGACATGAAAAGATGTCCACGTGAGAAGCCAGGTCAAGTTTTGTTATACTAACAAGTATAGAATGACCATCTTAATGTGCCGCTATATCATGAGCAATGTATGCACTTTAGTTGAAAAATAGATTATGTGGGTTAGTATGCCATGGTGATGGGTTAATGAAAGAAGTGACAGATTGATTGGAATTTTATGGAATTTACTATCCATTACTATTTAGTGTCAGACCATTACTTAATGTATATGTAGACTTACAGCTTCTAAAACAAGGATAAAGTTATTTATGTGGTTCTTTCCAAAGGGGTATTTCTGTTTCAGCCAATAAAGGTTATTCACTGAATAATGAAAACTACATTTTTTCTATTCATTTTACATGATTTTCAAGATCTCTGATTGCTGTCATTTAACACCTGTCCCTGCAGAAGGGGGAGCTTTCGATGGCCTGGCACCAGAGGCTTGAAACCACCATTAATTGTATAGTAATGTTATTAGATTACTATATGTATGGAGAGTTATTATTTGGGCACTGTATGGTGATATTTACAGTGTGTGGAGCTGTTATTTCAACAGTATACAGTACAGTGTATTACTTTTGCAGTGTATAGTGGTGGTGGTGACACTGTGCAGCACTGCTATATAGGCAATTGTATGGAAATGTTATTTGTCCAATTTATGGCCCAGTCATTCCCCTGGAAGAAAACAACAAAGACTCCCATTCAATAAGCCTTTAACCCCTTCTTGACATAATAGTACAACCTAAGGGACTTGGAGAAGTTGAACCGCATAGGGAGAGCTTCAGGGACTGAAGGGAAGAGGAGAAGGAGTGGCTATAGGGGATATAGGGCTGAGTTCAAGGGCATAGCCCTCCCTTACCTTCTGCTGCAGCGTGAAGTAACACCTCGTAGTGATGCTCCGTGTGGTGAGGAGAATTTCTTTGCTGACTTCTGTCCCTTTCCTGTCTTTTTCCAGCATGGCTGATGAGCTCCTGCAGCAAGTGGCCCGGTGGGTGGCGGTCGAAGGTACTACCTGGCTGGAGGATGTGCTGATTAGAAAAGATGGTGACGTGGATACAATGGCTCCTGGACATGCGGCTGCCCTCCCGATCATTTAAGTGCCAGTCCCCTTCAGGGGCTGCTCCCCCCGCCTGCGTTGCGAGACACACAGGTCGGGGCCGGCCTGTCTCGTCTTCCTCGACCTCAGTTCTCCCTTCCCTTCCCCTGCTCCACTGCGTACTTCTGGCATTCCACCTCATGCTGCATGCGGCTACCCTACTGACCTGGGTGCTGGAGGTAGTCGTCTGCCGGGCGACACATGAAGAATCCTCCACCCGCCCGCCGCGCTGCGAAGGCGGTAGGACGGCTCCTGAGGACATGGCCACCATGGTGGCCTACCACGAGGCCTGTGCATAAGAGTTGGTCTGCGCATGCGCACAGGGTGTGGCCTACAACGCGGCGCCCCTAACCTTTGTCGTTGCAACTCCCCTACATCTGGGAAGAGGTGAGATGGCAGGGGCAGTGGCGTCTGTGCATGGGGTGGTCCGTGGGAGGAAGTCTGGGCAGAGCAAGAGCCACAAGGGCACAACAGTAGGGGCGCAGCATGGATCTGCGCCCCATGCAGTTACACGATCCGGAGAAGTTTAAGTCCACAATCAACCAGGGCTGCAGAGTAGTCAGCAGATTTATCCTTTGTCAAGTGTTCCGTCCTGTTCTGGCCTTCAGAAGAGGGGTACGGGCAGGGATGGTTCTAATGTGGCAGGCGACAAGGGGAATCGATGTGATACTGGTCACTCTTCTGCCTTATCCGTTTTTCTGTTTATGGTCCAGCGAAAGGGTCGCCAAGGAGAGGGAGGAAACATCGATCGGGAGGTGGTCGCAGGCGCGATTGTCACAGTCATCGATGCAGCAGAAGTGGTTGTTCTCGGTGGCAGAGATCTCTCTCGTCATTTTCTGGAAGACATCACTCCTCTTCTTCCTCCTCGCTATCTTCATCATCTTCATATTCCCTGCCGCGGATGTCCACCTGTTCTGATGATGGGCAGAACCACAAGCGGCGTCGTGTTGACTTCATTCCCGGCGTTCTGAGAATGACCTGGGCGGGTCGTCCCAAGGTGGCTCCTTGGCTCGTGCATCGGGCGGTGAGCAGTCCTCGGTTCTGACGGTGACAGTGGTGGAAGCAGCGACCTCGGGAGTGGCGGGGACCCGTGCACTCGGTGAGTCCTCATGTGTTGACGCATGGCTTTCTAAATCCATGATGTCTGGTAATGACTTAGTGTCTGTATTGAAGGCCGTGGAGGCCGGTTTGGAAAAAGTGATGGTGCACCAGCACCTTCTGTTCCGCCAGGGGGGTCACACCCTCATCTGCGAGGGAAGCCAGCTTGGCTTGTTTAACTTTTAGGGTTTCACTGTTTTGTGGTGTGACCCCTCCCGGCACTTATCTGTCTGCTGAGATCAAGGAAAAAATTGGTAGGAATGGATTTGTGGATATTTGGTCCTTGATTTCGGTAGAGCAGGTGACTGTGGATAAGGAGCGCACTTATGAGAAGGGTTCTGATAAAAAGGTTAAAGTTGCCAAAACCTTTAGCAATTGGCTACCCTGGCGCATATAGTGTGTCAGGAACACCCTGAAAAGAGCACGGAGTTGTTCGTATACTTCGATACCATCTCTAGCGCCCACAGGCTGCACGGAGGTGCGGCGTGTTGGCGCTATGACGAAGAATTTCGTCCCCGTTTGGCTTTGTCGACTGAGATTGGTTGGGCGTCAAAGGTAACAGACGTATGGTTGCAGCTGATTCTAGCACAGAGTGGAAAAATGGCTAGACCCTTTCCCAGTGGGGCTGCGGGTTCAGGTACAGCTCCTGGGACCGTAGGCCGCATGCCCTACAGGAGCCTGTTGGCTTTACAATGAGGGACAGTGCAGGTTCATTGCAACCTTCAAGTTCCATCATAAATGCTCCATTTTCCGGGGCGCTCACACAACACTTCGATGCTTCCGCAGGGGCAAATAGCCTGTTAAAGGGGCCCCCTCAGGCGCTGCAGAGAACGCCAGTGAGCTTCCTCGCAATGGGACCATGTCTAGAGTACCACAGGATACAGGAGTCCGAGGCTCTCGCTAACGGTTTTAGCGTGGGTTTCATTATTCCTTTTAAAGCGCTGTCAGTTATGCTATTGTCCCATAACTTAAAATCAGCTAGGGATAATATCGAAGTGGTCAGGGAAAAACTGTCTAAGGCTGAGTTTACACTGAGTTTTTTGACGATTTTTTTGACGCAGAAACCACGCTGCAAAACTCGTCAAAAACCGTCCAAAAATGCCTCCCATTGATTTCAATGGGAGGCGGAGGCGTCTTTTTCCCGCGAGCGGTAAAACCGTCTCGCGGGAGAAAGAAGGGACATGCCCTATCTCCGGGCGTTTACGCGTCTGACCTCCCATTGACATCAATGGGAGGCAGAGAAAGCGTATTCTGCGGAGTTCTATGCCCGCGGCGCTCAATGGCCGCGGGCAAAAAATGCTGCGAAAATCAGCGTGCAGGCAGAGGAAAATCTGCCTTAAACTTCAAAATGGAATTTTGAGGCAGAATTTCCGCCTGCAAAAAACTCTGTGTGTACCCAGCCTAAAGAAGCTGCTTTGGGTAGGGAGGCTGGCCCCATCGAGGAGCCTCCCTACCCAAACTTGAGGGTCTCCCCACTTGGTTTGGTCCCCAAAAGAGGTAGTGGGAAGTTTAGGATGATTCACTATCTATCATTTCCTCGTGTCGTACAAGTCCTTTGATGTAGCGATGCACTTAGTTCGTAGCGCAGGTCCCGGGGCGTTGTTGGTGAAGTCCGACACTGAATCTGCCTTTCGTTTACTGCCATTTTGTTTACTGACATTGAATCTGCCTTTCGTTTACACTATTTGGACCATTTCCTTTTTTTAGGTCCAAGCGACTCTGAGTTCATAGATCCAAAATGGACCAGATGGGTAAAGGCGAATGGTTGTCACTTGGCTGGTTAGGGGGGGACACGTGTCTTGTATCGGCCATCCGGAACTTCGGGTCCCAGAGGCGTTCCGGACTGCAATACTTGGTACACCTCTCTCTCACCTGTTTCCAGTTTACAGCGGTCTTCAAGTTTTGCCAGAAGAAGCTGGGTTTGCCAGCTGCGGAGTTTGGAACGCACTCTTTTTGCATTGGTGCGGCTACTGAAGCTGATTCTCTGGGTTTGGGCTAGAGAGAGATCAGGCATTTAGGTCGGTGGAAGTCTGGTTGCTATAAATCTTATGGGAGGCCTGATTTGATTTGTTAGTGGTTTAGTTGTTAATTTTCCCATTTTATGTTTGATTAGGTATTTCAAGGCTACAGATATGGATTATTGGACATTCTTACATCCATTGAGCCTCCAAACACGCTTCCCGGTGCCCCCTTGGCTCCAATTTGGGTCTCACTTATTGCGACGTGCATTGGAGAGGCATTTGATGTAGCGGTGCACTTAGTTCGTAGCGCAGGTCCCGGGGCGTTGTTGGCGAAGTCCGACGTTGAATCTGCCTTTCCTTTACTGCCGGTCCACCCGGATTGTTTTAATTTATTAGGTTGTTGCTTGGATGGGCTGTTTTAGGTTGATGTGTGCCTTCCGATGGGCTGTTCTATTTCCTGTTGTTATTTTGAGATGTTTGCTTAGTTTCTAGAATAGGTAGTCTGTTTTGAGACTGGCGTGTCTTTTATCATACACTATTTGGACCATTTCCTTTTTGTAGGTCCAAGCGACTCCGGAGTTTGTGCTATGTTCTTAGGTGTTTTTAGGAAGCAGATGTTGCGTTTTGGCATTCCCATGTCTGAAGAGAAGACGGAGGGCCAGGTTGCGGTTTTTCTTTCCTGGGTATCGAGATCGATACCCGGGAAATGGTATTTAGACTGCCTGATGAGAAACTAGTGAATTTGGTGTCACAGGTGGAGCAGGTAGCTAAGTCAAAAAAGGTAACTCTTAAGCAGCTACAGTCCCTTTTAGGCATCTTGGTCTTTGGTTATCGTAGTATTCCCATGGGTAGGGTGTTCTCTCGTCGGTTGTCTTTAGCTACGAAAGGCGTCCAGAGACCTGATCATTTCATTAGAATGTCAAAGATCATGCGAGATGACCTCATAGTATGGTGGTCTTTCCTATATTCATTTAATGGTTGTGCAGTTTGTCAGGATAGGGAGGTTTCCAGTGTAGATCTTCAATTGTTTACCGATGCTTCTGGTAGTTTTGGTTTTGGGGCAATTTTACATAAGCGCTGGTGCAAGGCGCTCTGGCAAGCTGCTTGCCAGGCCCTCGGCTTGACCAAAAACATCACTCTGTTGGAACCTTTCCCTATTGTTGTTGCCCTGGAATTATGGGGCGGGTATATGGCTAACAAACACATCTGTTTTTGGACTGATAATAGTGCAGGCAGTGAATAGTTTATCTTCTAGCTCTTTGCTGGTGTTGGCACTGCTCCGTCATTTAGTTCTTACATTTTTGTGCCTAAATGTGTGGTTTCGTGCTAGACATATACCTGGTGTTGACAACAGACGGATGCTTTATCTCGTTCCCAGACGTCATTATTTCAGGAATTGCATCCGGAGGCAGCAAGCTAGGTGGGGGGGGGGGGGGGTTTCCTCCCTCACTTTTGGGCCCTGGTCGAGAACAACTTGTGAGCCTGCTGGAAGGTTCAGTGGTTTCGTCTACATGGGAGATTAAGTGGTTGGAATTCGCTGGCGGCGTTTTCCCAAGTGACGTGGGTAGGCATATTGACATAATATTGGATTTCCTGGTCCATTTGCGACAGGTGGGCAGCAGCGCCTCAGTGGCGAACAAGTTTTTGGTTGGCATGGCTTTTATGTTGAAATTGTGGGGTGTCTGAGATGTCACAAAATAATTTGTAGTTCGCCAGGCGCTGAAGGGTTGGAAAAAGGAGCATGCCTCGCCTGACATGCGGCGGCCCATTTGCATTGCTCGCAGGAATTGTGGGTAGCTTGGTAGACGTTTGTGTGGATGAGTTCGGACAGTGCTTATTTAAGACGGCATTTATACTGGCCTTTTTCTGCTCGTTCCGGATTAGTGGGTAGGTTGACCCCAGTGTTAGAAAAGCGGGGGGCTTGTTGGCGGACTACGTGATCTTACTACAAGATGCGGTACGTATCCGAGTTTGTAGATCCAAAACGGACCAGATGTGTAAAGGCGAATGGTTGTCACATGGCTGGGTAGGGGGTGGGGTGGACACGTGTCCTGTATCGGCCATCCAGGACTTCGGGTCCCAGAGGCATTCTGGACTGCAATACTTGGTACACGCCAATGGCCTCTCACTCACCCGTTTCCAGTTTACGGCGGTCTTCAAGTCTTGCCTGGAGAAGCTGGACTTGCCAGCTACGTCGTTTGGAATGCACACTTTTCGCATTGGTGCGACTACTGAAGCTGATTCTCTGGGTTTGGGCTAGAGAGAGATCAGGCATTTAGGTCGGTGGAAGTCTGATTGCTATAAATCTTATGTCAGGCCTGATTTGATTTGTTAGTGTTTTAGTTGTTCATTTTCCCATTTTATGTTTGATTAGGTATTTCAAGGCCACAGATATGGATTATTGGACATTCTTACATCCATTGGGCCTCCAAGCGCGCTTCCCGGCACCCCCTTGGCTCCAATTTGGGTCTCACGAATTGGAGAGGCATTAGGGGATTATGGTGGGTACAACTTTTGTCCGAAATAGTCTCCATCAGCCGGGATGTGATGGGTCCGGTTGTACTCATTATTCATGCGGAGGGCAATGACTTGGGTCAGATAAAGTTGGCTGAACTATTGTGATTGATGAAAATCTAAATTGTCTGCAGGGCCTGTTCACGCGGTCCGTTCTAGTGTGGCCCGAGGTGGTCGCTCGCACTGTTTAAAGGAACGCGAGGGATGACGCGGGCATTGAACGGGCACATCACCTTTTGAATGTACGAATTTCCCACTTTGTCCGCTCTTTGGCAGGTGTTGCGATCCGGAATCGCGAGTTGAGTTGGGTGGGGTGGGGTGGGGTGGGGGGGGGGTAACGCGGACCTGCTGGGTCCGGATGGTGTTCACCTTAAAGAGAACCTTTCACCTCCCCATACATGTGCAGCTGAGTGCAGCATGTAATGGGGAGGGCTGCACAAACCCTGGGGCACTTAACTTTTTTTTTTCTACCTCCCTCTGTTATTCAGATATCGGTGCCTTTATATTTGGCGCCTGATATTTAAATAACCCCCTGAACTGTCAACGGGGTGTGTACTGGCAAGGGGGCGTGTTACTATGGCTGTGACACTGTCCAATCAGATATGGACTGTGTTACGGCAAGAGCGAGGAGAGAGAGTGCGCGCGCGAGCACGCTCTCTCACTCTTTAGCTTACAAGATCAGTTTTCTGCCGAACTGGCAAGGGGGCGTGTCACTGCTACGGACAGCGTAAGAGCTGGGGAGCACTTACACTGTCCATAGCAGAGACACGCCCCCTTGCCAGCTCGGCAGACAATACAAGACTGATCTCTCTCAAGAGCTGAAGAGATGAGAGCACGTTCCCCTCTCCACAGCTCTTACACTATCCGTAGCAGTGACATGCCCCCTTACCAGTTCAGCCGAAGACTAACCTTGAAAGCAGAAGAGTGAGAGCACCCTCGCGTACACTCTCTCTCCTCGCTCTTGCTGTAACACTGTCCATATCTGATTGGACAGTGTCACAGCCATAGTAACACGCTCCCTTGCCAGTACATGTCGCATTGACAGTTCAGGGGGTTATTTATATATCGGGCGCCAAATATAACGGCACCGATATCTAAATAACGGAGGGAGGTAGAAAAAAAAAGTAAAGTGCCCCAGGGTTTGTGCAGCCCTCCCCATTACATGCTGCACTCAGCTGCACATGTATGGGGAGGTGAAAGGTTCTCTTTAGCGAGATAGGTTTAGATATTTTCTTATTAGGTTTGTTAGATAGAGCAGTAAGGGGTTGGCGCAGTTGGGTGGGGGTGGTCGTTGAAGAGAGGAGGCGTCTCGTCTCCCCTCCATGGCGAAGCTATTGTCTAGAAGGCGGGATAGGACACCCTATATGCCCGCTGCTGGGCAGGAGCTGGGGCATCACAGGAAATAAAGAAGGATACATAATTCGCTAACTATGCCTTCAGGCCAATTATTTACAAATTACTTGTATATATTTAATAAAGCGGTGGCCATTCCCCAAATTTACCATAAAGAAGTGTCTTAGTCGTTATTTATTTAGTTTAGGTAATGGAGCAAATTGGTCAAGGCATTACAAAAGTACGGACTTTCCATGCAGTCATAGGTAGTTCAGGCTCCTAGACGTACTATTATGTTAGGGTGATAACGCAGGCAATGACACTATAAGGGCTTGTCCACATGTAACGGAATTGCCATCCGGAATACAGTAGCAGCAAAGTGGGTGAGAATTAACAAATCTCATCCACATGCTGTGTAAAATTTCAGAGCAGAAATTCACCTGCAACATGTCTATTCCTGCTGTGCAAAGTGGACTGAATTGCTGTGTTTTTCAGAGGAGATGTCACCATCTCCCAACATTGAAAAAAAACGCAGCAAAATCCGCACCATTTTCTGCAGTAAAAATCTAGCGGAATGTCTGGTAGTTTTAACGGAAATTTTCTGCAGCAATTCCGTTAGTGTGAACAAGCCCTAATACACAGCCACACTCCCGTTTAGGTTGGATTCACACGAGCATGTTACGTCCGTAATGGACGGAATGTATTTCGGCCGCAAGTCCCAGACCGAACACACTGCAGGGAGCCGGGCTCCTAGCATCATAGTCATCTACCAGCTAGGAGTCCCTGCCTCTCTGTGGAACTACTGTCCCGTACTGAAAACATGATTACAGTACGGGACAGTTGTTAAATGTATTAGTCCTGGAATGCCGAGATGAAAGACTTAGGCGGGATTCACACGACAGGGTCGCGTCCGAGCCCGAGTGCCGGCCGGTAAAATCGGCCATTCTGCCCGGCCGGTTTGCATAAAGTTATGCATCCGTGCCGGGCCGGGCAGATCCGGACAGTGACATCAGCGGCAACTCCTGAAGGGGAATCCCCATGTGTTCGGGGATTCCGCTTCAGGAGTTTCCCCTGATGTCACTGCCCAGATATGGACAGAGACATCAAGCGCTCTGTCCAGGAGCGGAATCCCCGAACACACGGGGATTCCGCTCCTTCAAGGAGCTAAAGTGCGGCTAGCACATAGCAGAGCGGGGAGATACCTCCCCGCTCTGCTATAGTGGCGTCGCTACAGTAGTAGCAGCTGCAGCAGCAGCAGCTGCTGCAGCTGCTAGCGGCGCCATCAAAGGTGTCGCCGGGCCAGGGCGCTTTTAAAACAAGCAGGAGAAGGGAGCCAGCGCAGCGCTCCCTTCCACCTGCTGTACACCCCGGCCCTGCCACACCGTGTACAGCGATGCCATTCGTCAGAATGGCATCAACTCCTCCTCCTCCTCACATGCACTCTGCGCTGTGAGGAGGAGGAGATAGAGCGCAAGAGCCGGAAAACCCGGCCGTCACTCGGGACACATCCCGGTGATGGCCGGGTATTACCCGGCCCCATAGACTTCTATGGGAGCCGGGCGGCCGGGTACCCGGGCGAAAATAGAGCATGTCCTATTTTTTGACGGGCGGTTTTCCCGGCCGTCAAAAAATCGGTCGTGTGAATAGCCCCATTAGGGGTCTATTATTCCCAATGCAGCCGGGTGCCGGCCGATTTATGAACGGCCGGCACCCGGCCGGGAAACCCTGCCGTGTGAATGAGGCCTTTGTATGGTCAAGGTCCAGAAATGGCTTTGTATTGAAGAGGTTAAAGTATTTTCGCACCAGAGACTTTTTTGGCATATCAATGTCATATTCAAAATGGAGAAAAGGTAAGGCATGTTTTTATTACGTATTGGCAATGATCAAGTAATTATCTATCAATCAATCAATCAATCAATCAATCAATCAATCAATCAATCAATCAATCAATCAATCAATCAATCAATAGTTGGGGGTTCTTGACTCTTAACTCACATTGTATTGTCTGGTAAAGTTCAGGACACAGGCTTGCCACTTAAGACAAAAGTTATTTTTTGTTTCCCCCTCCACCCCCTTTCCATGACCCTTGGGCCAATTCCTCAGCCCCTTGTTTGCTAATAAGGTAGTTATTCTGGAGGGAGTAATCCTGAAAAGGTTGGGACCCACCACCACTCTCCAAGGACCCCATAGTCTACCTCTATGATATGTATGCCATTGCCTGGGTTTATTTAGACTGCATTCCCCAGTACAGCTGGTGCCAAGTGCCTCAATAGATTCAACCTTTCTTTTACAATTGCAGGATGGATTGGTTAACTATGGGATTGGCTAGACAGTCTCTTGTGTGCTCTCATTAAGAATTGATGCCAACTCAACATTGAATAATAGGTTAACCCAGTGTAACCGCTATGCCAGGAGAACTGCCTGTTTGTTATACGCAGGTTGTATTTCCACAGAAGCTACACTTTGATGTCAGGCCTTATCATTAAAGTATTTTTCCTATTACCAATGTAACTTCATAAACTGGCCCCTGAGACCATTCACATCTTTGTCCTTAGGAGTGGACACGCAACATGAAAGGTCATTAAATAAGGAAAACAAATAAATACGCGGCAATTTCCTCTCTTTAGTAAATTCCTCATGTTTCCTCTTATTTACAGTGTAGTAGACTTCATCCTGGGCACAAACCGAGTGACAATAATGGTCATTGTTACTTATGTGCAGTCCTCCTCACATGACTGTGTTTTGCCTCCAAGGTGGTGAATTATATTATGAAATCAGAATTGTAAATATGAAGTCAATGGGGGAATGTAGGGCCTGTTCCAAATCATTGTCAATGACGGTGTAATAACCAGCAAGCTGTGGTGCCTCTTGCAGCCACTGGCTGTTCCTACTGTACCTCCGCTCATTAGCGGGCATCATCATTTGTTTGCTTGTCTGCCTGCATGGCTCAGCTGCTCATGCTGTTCCTCTCCGCTACCACCTGCTTCGCTAGGCACAAACATTTTCTCAGATTTAAAGGAATTGTCCATCAATGCCACGATTGTCAACGGGACTTAATCAGAAATGAGCTGCAAAACCATGGTACTGTTTTTGGGAAAAAAAGCAGATTCCTTTTCCTAATCATGGACTACGTGTTGGTGATGTCACACTCACCTGTGGCTTTGTTTTCTGGCTCAGCTCACCGTGCCGTACCTTGAGTTATAAAGTTCCTAATCTCCAGTGTCCCCCTTTGGTGTATATTTTTGCTCATCTGTTGTGGCGTGGCCTGTTCTAATAACATTTCTGGTTCTCTGTTCCTTGCGTGTGAAAGTACTCTGGTCGCCCTGACAGGTCTGCTACATATTAATCCGAGACTGCCTTGTGGTAACGACTCGTGCACATTGGCATATTATGGCTCCATGAAACCTCCGAATTGTACAGAGCAAAATAAAATGTCACCCAAAAAGTCTATGGGGCCATATTTGTTTTTTTTCTGTCAGATTCCGTATGAATGAGAAAAATCTGAAAAAATGGTGGCAAGCTCCATCGTACACAATGCCTATAAGGGAAATTATCTCCTATATATAGTACCACATGGAAACACCATACAATGGCACATGCAGGACCCTATGTGATCCTGTACAGGCTCCATTAGAATTGAAAAGGTGGACCTGCACGTTAACATCTAGACTTGATTTGGGGTGGGTGGGCTATTTCTTTTTCCGATTAGTTTATGATTCTTTTTGATATAATCTTCACAATTTCAACAAAAACCTCACTACCCAAGAGTATTCCGCATTTAGTCAGCAAATCACGGGCACGTCCTACATAATTTTTAGTTTAGCACAGGGTTAATTAGATAGTAGTATTGAGCGTTGTCCTTCCCTCAATATCATGAAGTTTAACCGCAATTCAATTTACAATTTAGTTCTATTTTTTGCTAGTCAATAAAGTCATCTGATCAAACTGCATAATCCCTACCATGTGTGGAAGACTTGGACCCGATGAAGGGGAGGTTTCTCCTTCTAACTTATTATGCCTTGCTCTACTTTATACTAAGTGATGTCGAGAATTCCCATCGTTTGGAATCCATCTGATCTGTATTTTACTATGGGAAATTATTCAGACCCTGTGAACTGGCAGTGCTAAAATAAGCCCCGAAATACTTTCCAATACGACTTACTAATCTTTAGGTGGCATCTCAATATGTTTTTCAGAGTAGAAGCTAAATATATGTAGATTAAAGGGGTTATCCGCCTTTCTAAAAAAGCAAAACAAAACCCTAATTTCATAATAATTGTATCTTAGTCTTCCTCCCGACTCCTGTTTGTGTTTTTTCTTTTAAAAAATCGCCCGTTGCCTCGATCCACTATTAATTCCACCCACTGCTTCTTCAAATAGGACGAGCCCTTTTTGCTGAACTTCCCCTGAAAACTTCCATGAGCCTTCGCTTCTCGAACCTCTTCATGACCCTGTTCACTCCCCCTGTGACGTTATGATAAGGGGTAGTTGCATTGAGTGGAGAAGACATCACAGGGCCGGTGGCGTATCATAATTTGAATGTTTCAGTCCCAGAATGCATGATATGTGACGTTTGCTTGTGTGGGCAATGCAATCAAAGAACTAAAAGTCACGTCGTGTGACGTTTCGTTAGGGGGCCGGATTACTGTCTAGGATATGTCACATGATCAGTGATAAATCATTTACTAGGCACTAGGAATCAAGGGAAAGCCTCATATGATCAGAATATGATTCCTAACTGATCAGGGCTCAGGATAGCGGCAGCGGAGTCATGTGACCAGCTTAGAGCGGAGCAAAATAGGATTTTTAACATAGAAAGTACTTTAGGAAGTTTCTTAACTATTTAATAGAGATTGAGATATTACTTTTAAAACCCAGATAACTCCTTAGTTTTATATGTCTTTGCAGAATTTATTGTTATTTCTCATCTTGTAGCTCCCCCTTAACTAGGAGGGATGGTTAGACATGGGTCCTGGATGTCAAGGGTTGGGGGGGGGGGGCAACATGGAGGACTAAGGCAGCAAGCTTTGCCTTCAGAATATTCTATAGAGTGCTTTAGTTTAGTTTGCCTAGCAACCACTGGGTGACCACCAATTTATTTCACGTGACTACATGTATTGAAGTGGTAATAAGAAGTACTATCTGCTGTACAAGGGTTTCCCTCTTCCTGAAACAATAACTTTGTAGACACGAGGAAGCAGAGAGTATAGAACAAGAAATCACTCTGCTGCAGGAACAAAACCTTGAAAAACAAGGAAACGAGTGTAGGAATAAGATCAATAAGATCTTAAAGGGGTCTGTCACGAGACAGTCCTCTATTAATTAAAACATATATTAGATGCCCGACTTAAATGGTGCCTGCGGGTTACCACTGCAACTACTGAACAACCACCCCTCGGTCCTCTCTAGCCGAGAGGGATCACGCGGATGGCATTCATACAGGAACAGGGTCGGAATGCTAATCACATTATTCCTCTCAGCCAATCATGGAAAAATGGGGAAAAAAATGCTCCTCTAGCGAAACTGCACCGCAGGCGCTGCAATAATAATGAATCATACAGGACACCTCTGTGGGTCCCTGCTGAGTCATACCACTACCTTTCGCAGATGACAGGGTTTCCTCGGTTGGCGATAAGTTTGCCATGTAATATGCTACTCTGTATATTTCTGGTTGATCACGGTTCCTTTTCATGCAGTCCCTTGAGTCCCATCACTAACTTCCTGCCCCTAGTCAATGGCCCTCATTAACCAAGACCAGTAAACAGCAGGACGGTTTGCAGTCTTGGAAAAGCGTCTCCTTGGCCAACAGAATGACTGCCGCCGCTGCTCCTCCCTGGTGGTTCTGTACTACGCCGCACACGGTGGGCAGGGGGGAACCAAGACAGTCACACACAAGGGCACAAATACGAACACATGGGAACAGATTAGGCACGATACTCAAGTATGTACCCCCTCTTGCATGCGTTTTGCCCAGTGGCAGATTAAGTAGACCATAGGCCCTGGGCTGTTACCCAAACTTTGGCCCCCCTTCTTCACCGCCACCCTGTAACTATTGTTAACACTTCCTTTTTGTCCAGACATTAACAAATGGGTGTTACTACTCCCCTTGTCAAAAGGCTGTGTCCCCACATACTGACAGTCTCCAACCATTGCTGACAGTATCGCACCGTGTAGGGACACATTCTACTGACAAGGGGAATAGTAACACTTATTTGTCTATCAGTCCTGGACTGCACAAAGACTTTTTGTGAAATACAAGGATTTCCTATGATAAACATGTCAGAAGAGATTACAGATTGTCTATAAATCTAGTGACTCACAGGTGACGACGTAGTTTTTTTCCTCTTTTCTTCTCCATCCGGTCCAGACTTCATGACGACTTTTCCCGGCCTTGACCCATTTCTGCAGAATTTGCCACTCAGATGTCTTTGGCTCCTCACTTTTCCAACATTTCCACACCTATAAACAAAGATAATATTATCATGGTGCCACACACTGTGCCCTAAATATAATAGCACCAAACACTGCGCCCCTGAATAAAATAGTACCAATCGCTGGGCCCCTAAATATTATAGCACCATAGACTACTCCCCTGAATATAATTGTGTCAAACACTGTAGAGTAAAGCACCACATACACACAGCCCCTGTTGATAGCACTACACACAGACCCCTGTAGATAGCGCTACACACTGACCCCTGTAAATAGCGCTACACAGCCCTCCCCTCTGTAAATAGCGTCACATAGCCCTCCCCCTCTTGTATATAGTGCTACACAGCAATCCCCCTTAGATATAGTGATACACAGCGCTCCCCCCTTCTATATAGTGCTATACAGCAATCCCCCCTTGTATATAGTGCCACATAGCGCCACCCTCCTTGTATATAGTGCTACACAGCGCCTCCCCCCTTCGACCTGCAGCTCTTGTAATTGCTCAGTATAATGTCCCCCATAGCTGCCCCCACAGTATATTGCCACCCATAGCTGCCTCATACAGTATAATGCCCTCCATAGCTGCCTCTACACAGTATAATTTTCCCCTTAGCTGTCCTACACAGTATAATGCCCTCCATAGCTGCCTCTACACAGTATAATGTTCCCCTTAGCTGCTTCTACACAGTATAATGCCCCCATAGCTGCCTCTACACAGTATAATGCTCCCCTTAGCTGCCTCTACACAGTATAATGCCCCCATAGCTGTCTCTACACAGTATAATGCTCCCCTGAGCTGCCTCTACACAGTATGATGTTCCCCTTAGCTGTCCTATACAGTATAATGCCCCCATAGCTGCTACACAGTATAATGCCCTCCATAGCTGCCTCTACACAGTATAATGTTCCCCTTAGCTGCCTCTACACAGTATATTGCCACCCATAGCTGCCCCATACAATATAATGCCCTCCATAGCTGTCTCTACACAGTATAATTTTCCCCTTAGCCAGTGGCGGATTAAGTAGACCATGGGCCCTGGGCTGTTATCCAAACTTGGGCCCCCCTTCCTCACCGCCGCCCTGCCGCGTCGTAACTATTTTTAACACTACCTTTTTGGGCAAGCATTAACAGTGTTACGATTTCCCTTGTCACAGCGCGGTGTCCCTACATACTGACAGTATCACACTGTGCAGGGACACAACCTCCTGACAAGGGGAATTGTCTATCAGTCCTGGACTGCAGAAAGACTTTTTGTGAAATACAAGGATTTCCTATAATAAACATGTCAGGAGAGGTGACAGATTCTCTATAAATCTAGTGACTCACAGGTGACGACGTCTCAGATTCTAGTAGTTTTTTTCCTCTTTTCTTCTCCATCCGGTCCAGCGCTCATGACGACATCTCCCGGCCATGACTCATTTCTGCAGAATTTGCCACTCAGACGTCTCCTCACTTTTCCAACATTTCCACACCTATAAACGAAAATAAAGTTATTATGGTGCCACATACTGTGCCCCTAAATATAATACCACACACTGTAAAACGCCACATACACACAGCCCCCTGTACATAGTGCCACACACAGCCCCTGTAGATATTACACACCCCCATAGATATCGCCATACACAGCCCCCTCTATATATCACACATCCCCCTCATAGAGAGCGTTACACACAGCCCCCTAT
Organism: Rhinoderma darwinii; assembly: GCF_050947455.1. NCBI lineage: Eukaryota > Metazoa > Chordata > Amphibia > Anura > Rhinodermatidae > Rhinoderma > Rhinoderma darwinii. The sequence goes on along the minus strand of NC_134689.1, from coordinate 382,027,808 downwards.
AGATAGTGCCATACAGCCCCCCTGTAGAGAGCGCCACACAGCCCTCCCCCTCTTGTAAATAGCACCAAAAAGCCCCCCCCTATAAAGAGCGCCACAAACATACCACTGTGGATAGCACTACACAGCCCCCCCTTGTATATAGTGCCACACAGCGCTCCCCCTTGTATATAGTGCCACACAGCGCTCCCCCTTGTATATAGTGCCTCACAGCGCTCCCCCTTGTATATAGTACCTCTAAGCGCTCACTCTTGTATATAGTGCCACACAGCGCTCCCCCTTGTATATAGTGCCTCACAGCGCTCCCCCTTGTATATAGTACCTCACAGCGCTCACTCTTGTATATAGTGCCACACAGCGCTCCCCCTTGTATATAGTGCCACAAGGTTATGTACACATTTAAAAACTTTATATTATATATATATATATATATATATATATATATATATATATATATATATAGTATGTGTGTGTATCAGTGTGATTGATTCATTTTATTAAAAAATCTTTTAACTTTTTGAGATACAGCTGCTTTGTATCCTGTATCCGTCAGGTCAGCAGGACTGACAGGATCAGTGACATGCAGGATCCACCTCAAATCGATCACATCTAAGATTATAATTTAGCGCAGGGCCCGTTTCACTGATCCCGTCAGTCCTGCTGACCTGACGGATACAGGATACAAAGCAGTTGTATCTCAAAAAGCGAAAATATTTTTTAATAAAACGTAATTACAAAGTTGCACCAAACACACATTTTTATTAAAAAAAAATAAAACCGACGTGATTTTTGCGACGTTTTTTCCATAGACAATGCAGGTTTCTTTTTTTATCGTTTTTATACACACCTTTTTTGCTATTTTTTTGGGGTAATAACATAGTTTTACCCTAAAATAGACCTTTTATTTGTGATCGTCATTGTCTACCGTAAATTTAAATATATTACATGTCTATATTAGGGTAATTGGGTCAGCGTTAGCGTTACAACAATGATTGGCGGGGGGAACGTTTTTTTTTGGGGTGGGTATTTTATGTGTATTTATTATTTTAATTTTTTTTTGCACTTTACTTTATTCTTTTTTTATTACTATGGTTTGTCCCCCAAAGGTCAAAAAAGACCTTTGGGGAACTTTATATATTTTTTTTCTTTCTTTTACACCATGTTTTTCCACTGTAACTGGAGCTGCACAGCAGCCCCAGTTACAGGGGAAATCAGCCCTCTCATAGTGACGATTGTCACTAATAGGGCTGTGCTGGGTCTAGAAAGACCCAGCAGCAGTCTGACACTAACGGCACCCGGCGATCATGTGACCAGTCACATGATCACCGGGAGGAATAGAGACAGCGCCGCTGCTGCTGTCTCTATTCCTATACACAGCGTTCATTGAACGCTGTGTAAAAATACATCAGAGAAGACAGAAGCAGCGAAAGCTGCTTCTATCCTCTCCTCAGGGTCCCCGGCAGTCACTGACAGCCGGAGACCCGACATTCAGCTGCCCGATCGCGCGGGCAGCAGGTTAAAACCCGAGCCGTAGAAAGTCTATGGCTCGGGTTTTAAGGACCTGTCCCTGACCGCTTGCCGTAAAAATACAGCCAGCGGTCGGGAACCAGTTGAGCATGATAAGTCAACTAACCTAAGCGCCGGTGACCGCCCGCCCGGCTCTTCTCTTGCAGCTTTGGAGTAACAGAACAGCCGTCCGTAGCTGTTCTGTTACTCAATGGCGGCGCCCGCACTGTCAGGGAGGCGTGTCCTACCCCTGGATCCTGGCCAATTCCCTGCTCCTCCCCATCTTCGTAAGTTAGCAGCGCTAGCACGCTCAATAGGTTTACAGGTCAATGTGCGGTTCGGGCTGCCATGGGCCCCCTGCGAGCGTCGGGCCCCGGGCGGCCGCCCGAATCGCCCATATGATAATCCGCCACTGCCCTTAGCTGTCCTACACAGTATAATGCCCTCCATAGCTGCCTCTACACCAGGGGTCTCAAACTCGGCCGGGTAAGTGGGCCGCATATAGAAAAAATGGGAAGTTGACGGGCCGCATTACTTTCAAATTTGATACAATACAAAATTATTGTTTATCAATTAGTTATTTGAGCTACTATAACACTATATTACTATAATACTACATTACTATAATAATAGCGCTAGGTTTAAAATTTGAGATATTTCTCCACGTGCTTATTTCAACAATCTAGCTTTCCAGTTTAAGTGTCGCTAAATGCATTCCGGCGGCTCAGTTAGCACACATGTCAAGATTGGGCAGCCCCTTTTTAGATAGTGCCGCAGTGCCCTCTGTGGATGCTGCCGCAGTGCCCTCTGTGGATAATGCAACACACCCCTAGATAAGGCCACAGTGCCCTCTGTAGATAAGGCCACAGTGCCCTCTGTAGATAAGGCCACAGTGCCCTCTGTAGATAAGGCCACAGTGCCCTCTGTAGATAAGGCCACAGTGCCCTCTGTAGATAATGCAACACACCCCTAGATAATGCCAGTGTCCTCTTCAGATACTGTCACACACCCACTTGTAGATAACGCCACAGTGCCCTCTGTAGAGGCTGCCACAGTGCCCTCTGTAGAGGCTGCCACAGTGCCCTCTGTAGAGGCTGCCAAAGTGCCCTCTGTAGAGGCTGCCAAAGTGCCCTCTGTAGAGGCTGCCAAAGTGCCCTCTGTAGAGACTGCCAAAGTGCCCTCTGTAGAGGCTGCCAAAGTGCCCTCTGTAGAGGCTGCCCCAGTGCCCTCTGTAGAGGCTGCCCCAGTGCCCTCTGAAGACCCTGACACACTGTCCATATATGGGCAGCGATGTCAGGGAATTCCACAGAGTCCCGGAGCAGAGCCGACACCAGCGCTCTGCTCGGGACTCTGGCTCTGGGGAAGCCCCAGACATCGCTGTTCATATGTGGACAGCGATGTCAGGGAATTCCACAGAGTCCAGGAGCAGAGCCGACACCAGCGCTCTGCTCCGCTCTGGGCAAGACCCTGACACACTGTCCATATATGGGCAGCGATGTCAGGGAATTCCACAGAGTCCCGGAGCAGAGCCGACACCAGCGCTCTGCTCGGGACTCCGGCTCTGGGGAAGCCCCAGACATCGCTGTTCATATGTGGACAGCGATGTCGGGGAATTCCAGAGTCTCGGAGCAGAGCCGATACTAGCGGCTCTGTGTCCCGCGGGCCGCAGATGACAGCCCCAGGGGCCGCATGCGGCCCGCGGGCCGCGTGCTTGAGACCCCTGCTCTACACAGTATAATGCCCTCCATAGCCGCCTCTACACAGTATAATGCCCTCCATAGCTGCCTCTACACAGTATAATGTTCCCCTTAGCTGTCCTATACAGTATAATGCCCCCATAGCTGCTACACAGTATAATGTTCCCCTTAGCTGCCTCTACACAGTATAATGCCCTCCATAGCTGCCTCTACACAGTATAATGCCCTCCATAGCTGCCTCTACACAGTATAATGCCCTCCATAGCTGCCTCTGCACAGTATAATGCTCCCCTGAGCTGCCTCTACACAGTATAATGTTCCCTTTAGCTGTCCTATACAGTATAATGCCTCCATAGCTGCCTCTACACAGTATAATGTTACCCTTATCTGCCTCTACACAGTATATTGCCACCCATAGCTGCCCCATACAATATAATGCCCCCCATAGCTGCCTCTACACAGTATAATTTTCCCCTTAGCTGTCCTACACAGTATAATGCCTCCATAACTGCCTCTACATAGTATAATGCCCTCCCATAGCTGCCTCTACACAGTATAATGCCTCCATAGCTGCCTCTACACAGTATAATGCCCTCCATAGCTGCCTCTACACAGTATAATGCCCTCCATAGCTGCCTCTACACAGTATAATGTTCCCCTTAGCTGTCCTATAGAGTATAAGGGTATGTTCACACGTAGTCAACAAAAACGTCTGAAAATCCAGAGCTGTTTTCAAGGGAAAACAGACCCTGCTTTTCAGACGTTTTTTTACCAACTCGCATTTTTCGCGGCGTTTTCACGCCGTTTTTTACGTCCATTTTTGGAGCTGTTTTCATTGGAGTCTATGAGAAAACAGCTCCAAAAACGTCCAAAGAAGTGTCCTGCACTTCTTTTGATGAGGCTGTATTTTTACGCGTCGTCGTTTGACAGCTGTCAAACGACGACGCCTAAATAACAGGTCGTCTGCACAGTACGTCGGCAAACCCATTCAAATGAATGGGCAGATGTTTGCCGACGTATTATAGCCCTATTTTCAGACGTAAAACGAGGCATAATACGCCTCGTATACGTCTGAAATTTGGCCGTGTGAACATACCCTAATGCCCCCATAGCTGCTACACAGTAAACTGCCCCCATAGCTGCTACACAGTATAATGCCCTCCATAGCTGCCTCTACACAGTATAATGCCCTCCATAGCTGCCTCTACACAGTATAATGTTCCCCTTAGCTGTCCTACACAGTATAATGCCCTCCATAGCTGCCTCTACACAGTATAATGTTCCCCTTAGCTGTCCTATACAGTATAATGCCACCATATGTACGTACCTAATAAAAAAATAACATAATTACTTATCTATCCCCGCTCCCACGACGATGGGGGATGCTTCTCCTCCTCTGCACTGTCCCGTGAGTGACTTGGTGATGACAGGCGCGATGACGTTACTATTCCACATGAAATAACAACTATGGTACATCGTTTCATAGAAATCTGCGTAGTGCTGCTACTCTCTTAATCCTCCTAGAAATGAATGAATAGGGTCTTACCATTCCCCTTGTCAAAGAGGCTTATCCCTAGGAAGTCTGATACTGTCAGAACTGATTGGACAGTGTCAGATGTGGTAGGGACACCCCCCAACTGGTAACACCTAATTGTCAATTTATGCATGCATTTCTAGGAGGAACAAAAGAGTAACAGCACAATGCAGTGTTCTAAGAAAAGACACTTTGTTATATCATGGAGAATACAAGTATTTACTAAAACAGACATGTATGGGAAGGTGACAGATCATCTTTAAAGGGGTTGTCTGATCATGATAGCTAATAGGGCAAATGGACAACATAGAAAGCCAGGGGCATAGCTAGCAGGGGGGGGGGGCACAGGCATGTGCCCAGGGCGCAACTGGAAGAGAAGTTAGTAGGGTGCCAGGCCGGGCGCAGATACAATTAAATACTCTTCCTGGAGCGGAATCCCCTCTAAAGTCACTATCCATATATGGACAGTGACTTCAGGCACTCCTCCTCCAGGAGAGGAATCATACCTCCCAACCATCCCGGACGGCCTGGGGTATGCCCCATAGTCAACAGGACGCAGATACAGTTGAACCTAATGCTAAAGCAAGAAACAGTCAGCTCTCTGCTTCAGCATTAGTTGAGAGCAGAGGAGCAGAGGGAGATCCTCCGCTCGCGGAGAACTCCCCGGGCACAGCGCTACTTTAAATGCTGTGCCCGGGAAGGCCCTTAACCTCACTGTCCATATATGAAGCAGAATTCCCGTTGCCACCGCTCTGGCAGGGGATTCCACTCCAGGAGTAGCCCCTGACGTCGCTGTCCATATATGGATAGTAGCATCTAGGAATCCCCGGCCTATGCACTCACTGGGGATTCCGCTCCTAGAGGGTCCCAATGGCTCTATCTAGAAGAGGGGAAGGAGTAGCTATCTATAGGGATGGTGGAAGCTATCTTCGAGGGGGGTGTGGCACTATCTACATGGGCACCATGGCACTATATAGAGGCACTATCTACAAGGATCACTGACACTATGGCATTATCTATGTGGGCACTGGCACTAGGGGCATCTAAGATGGCATTATACCATATGGGGCATCTAAGATGGCATTATACTGTATGGGGCAGTTATGGGGGCATTATACTGTATGAGGTCAGCTATAGGTGCATTACACTATATGGGGCAGCTGTGGGGGCATTATACTGTATGGGGACAGCCTAGGGGGCATTATACTGTATGGGGCAGCTATGAGGGCATTATACTGTATGGGGGCAGCTATAGGGGCATTACACTGTATGGGTCAGCTATGGGGGCGTTATGCTGTATGGGGCAGCTATGGGGCATTATACTGTATGGGGCAGCTATGGGTAATTATACTGTATGGGGAATTATACTGTATGGGGGCCGCTATAGGGGCATTATGCTGTATGGGGGCAGCTATAGGGGCTTTATGCTGTATGGGAGCAGCTATAGGGGCATTATGCTGTATGGGGGAATTTTATTGGGCATTATACTGCATGGGGGCATCTGTGTGGACATTACACACTATGGGATAATCTGTGTGGACATTATACTGCATGGGAGCATCTGTGTGGGTATTATACTGTATGGGTTAATCTGTGTGGGCTTTATACCGTATGGGTGCATCTATGGGGGCATTAAACTGTGTGGGGGCAGCTAGAGGGCATTATACTGTGTTGCTATGCGTGCTGCATCGGTTGTTACTCTTTATGATACTTGAAAGTTGGGAGGTATGGAGGAATCCCCAGCCAAAGCATTGCCGACGCTCTTCCCGGCGATTCCGCCCCTGGAGAAGCCCCTGATGTCACTATCCATATATACACAGTAACGTCAGGAGCTCCTCTAGGGAGCTCCAATGTCGCTATGTACAGGGAGGGGGTGTAGAGCTATTTACAGGAGGGTGTGTGTGACACTATCTACAAGGGGGAGGGTGGCAATATCTACAAGGGGGGGCTGTGTGGCACTATCTACAGGGGGGCTTAGAGTTCCTACAAGGGTGCATGTGTGGCACTATCTCCTGGGAGGGAAGTGTGGTAGTATCTACAGGGGGCTGTGTGCGGCACTATCTACTGGCGGGTTGGGCGGCACTGTCTACAAGGGGAGGTGTGTGGCACTATTTACAGGGAGTTTGTGTGCCACTATCTACAAGGGGAGGTATGTGGCAGTATCTACAGGGGGCTATGTGTGGCACTAGCTACAGGGGGTTGTGTGGCACTATCTACAGGGGGGTTGTGTGTCGTGCTATCTTTAAGGGGGGCTGTGTGGCACTATCTAAAGGGGGTTTGTGTGTGGCACTATCTACAAGAGGGGTGTGTGGCACTATCTACAGGGGGGTATGTGACACTAGCTACAGGGGTGTGTCTCACTAGCTACAGGGGGCTGTGTGGCACTATCTACAGGGGGGTTGTATGCGGCGCTATCTACAAGGGGAGGTGAGTTGCACTATCTACAAGGGGCTGTGTGGCAGGATCTACAAGATGAGGTATGTCGCACTATCTACATGGGGGTGTGGCACTATTCACAGGGGGCTGTGTGTAGCATTATCTACAGGGGGCTGTGTGGCACTATCTACAGAGGGGCTGTGTGGCACTATCTACAGGGGGCTGTGTGGCGCTATCTACAGGGGGCTGTGTGGCGCCATCTACTTGGGGCTGTGCGGCGCTAACTACAGGGGGCTGTGTGGCGCTATGTACTTGGGGCTGTGTAGCACTATCTACAAGAGGAGGCTGTTCATTATGTCACCATATAGTCTTATTAGCCTCAGTTATACAATCTGTTTTAGTCGGGCACTGACCGCTTTATTTATTTTATTTTTCGTTTATTGTTATGGTAACTCCCTTATAGAACTATATTGCTTGTAAAATGTAATGTATGCTCGAGTTACATAAAAGAATGGTGAAAAAAAATTACATCTCATTGATTGGTAGAAAAAGCAAACACGGTGAGGGGGAACGAAATGTTAGGAAAGAGATTAGAGTGGATCTTGCTCTGGTGGGCCTTACTCATATGAATTACAAGGATATAATCTTTCTATGGCTAGTCGGATCATCCATCAGCGTGAACAGCTGATCGCCCGGCATTTCTAATATTGCACCTGCAACAATCAGCTGAAAAGGGGTTGTCTTCATGATACAATCCCTTTAACTCATATATATATATATATATATATATATATATATATATATATATAAAAAAAAGATCTAAGGGAGCTTTACATGTGGACACTTAATCGAATAAACTTACTTTGATATTCTAAGTATTTCAAGGGTCATAGAATAAGTTTCATAATACTTTTTCTTTTCTTAATATAAAATCATTAAACACACAACTTGTTTTTGAAATTGGTTGTGAATTGTTGGTGAGATACGGCTTTTATCTCTGTAATTAGTCCATGCTGAATTTTTGCCTTTCCACATATTTGTGGTATCTGCATTGGGAATCTCTCTGCCTTTGATGTGCTGGAGATGGATTTTCAGTATGTTTCCCTTTTAGGATTTAAACAATCTGTAGGCTTTGATTAACCCTTTGCTTGTTGTACAGGATGTGATCTGTAAACTGACAGCTGGTGGGACCATGCCATCATACATACATAGTCTTCCTGCCATGCCTTTTAGTGCCCTGAGAATGTCCGCTCTAATGCTGCCTTGAAACAAATGTTTATGACAATGCTCCGGAAACTGGCAATACAGCAGGGTGGTTCCTTATGTATATGTTATCCAGCATATGCACAATATACTCATGTCATGAGCTTCCAATGGCAGGAACGGTAATACCACCTTAGGGTATTCTATCAATTTGTGATTGGTGGGGGTCTGACTACTGGGTCTCAGACAGATCACAAGAACGAAGCACTCACGGCCACTCTGAGTTTTAGTAGGCACAGCACTATTCCAGTCGATGAGTGCTGTCTGGTTTTGTAGAGCAGCTCCATGTGAATGGGTCTTCAAGTACATGGAGCCAAAAAGTTGCACTATGTGAACTGGATAGAACAAACATGTTTATTTCTATATGGTAATGCTGCTGTCTTCCTGCTTTTCGTGCTGCTTGCTGTAGATTGAAGATAATCCTAAACAGGCAATGTTGTAACCATCTAGGAGGACAACCTGCTTTTCTCTATTTTTAGTGTCTGCTTAAAATCTCATAAAACTGTCCCCTTTGTTTTTGTAGCTCCAATGTGTCTAAAATGAAAAAAGCAAAATCTACCGGTATTTGAGCACAGCAGCTATGCAGACTTTGTGTCTCCATGGTTACAGACTACAAATAAACCCTGAGTGTAGTCTGATCCTGCAGTCATACTCCCTTCCGTCTATCCCCTAGTTCTCGCAAAGGTACATTCGATGGGGATCAGTGACAGGAAGACTTGAAAAATGTCCACCTCTCTAGCTCTCAGATATATTTCTGCAAATATACACGCACACACACACACACACACACACACACACACACACTTTCTATAAGCTTTATTTATATAAATCCTTACACATTTCTATACTCTAAGGTCATATGGAGATCTGGATTGGATCTCAGAAGCTTGTAATAATGAACCAATCTCCCACATGGAGGTGACCTATAGACTTGTATTACTGTGATATATCATTGCTTGTATGCTAGTATGTGCTGTATAGGTGTTTAGCAGGAATGATGTATGGCTTTGATCTCGGAGATGGGGAGGTATAAATACCATGGCATATAGGGTCACAATTGGGGTCAAGGTCAATGCCTCAGGGAAAGACTGCTATCACCCCACCAAAAGGTGAAAAGTGCCAGGAATGTTGGACCAGGTCGATTGACAGATCTCTTTAATCGCACTTCAGCTATTGAATTTCAGTCATCCGTTGTGTAACTGAGGGCTTAGGCTTCACTAGACATCTATAGACAAAGCAATGGTGGTGTATCCATAAATAGAGAGCATGCTGTGAGAGAGGGATGAGAACATGATGTAACTGGTGACATGATGGCTCTCAGTGATAACATATATTTGAGATGAAGATGGGACATGAGGGCTGATTTTCCCTAGATTATGGATTGCTTTGCCTGAATGGAGGAATATATAGCTTCTTTGGTATTGTCTCCATTATTTACTACCTTATTAGTTTGGGGAAAATTTCTAAGAAATGGGAAAATTTTAATATTTAAATTATTTTCCCCCATTTCTTAGTTATTTTTGTTCCTGGCAAAGCTGGTTGGCGACCAATAGGATGATCATTACAGCCTCCACAATTGTTGTCCCTCAGCTTTCCTAGACCCCTGCCTAGATATGCAAAGATACATCCCCTCTATTGTTAAAGCTGCATATCTAAATGGATTAGCTCTTTAGGAAAAGCTAGGTGACTACCCCAGCAGGGACTATAATGCCAACAAGTCACTCTGCCTTGGCTAGGGTATTTACAGTAGATGCAATGCTAAGGAAGCTATCTTATTTGTTGCCCGGGTGAAGCAAAGTCTAGTTACTGGGGGGCATTGAAAAGGCAAGTTACAATATAGTTACATAGCTGATAAGGTTAAAAACACACAGGTCGATTAAGTCTAATCTACAGGGTGCGCCATTTATATGGATACACCTAAATAAAATGGGAATGGTTGGTGATATTAACTTCCTGTTTGTGGCACATTAGTATATGGGAGGGGGGAAACTTTTCAAGCTGGGTGTTGACCATGGTGGCCATTTTGAAGTCGGCCATTTTGTATCCAACTTTAGTTTTTTCAATGGGAAGAGGGTCATGTGACACATCAAACTTATCGAGAATTTCACAAGAAAAACAATGGTGTGCTTGGTTTTAACGTTACTTTATTCTTTCATGAGTTATTTAAAAGTTTCTGACCACTTATAAAATGTGTTCAAAGTGCTGCCCATTGTGTTGGATTGTCAATGCAACCCTCTTCTCCCACTCCCGTGACTTAAATATTTAGTTTTTTTTCTCAGTGTACTATCACTCACACAGAGGAATTCAGATAACTTATTTTATATATATGTGTGTGTGTATATATATATATATATATATATATATATATTAATATATATACATCTATATGTTAGGGAATTGCTTTAAATGGTGGCAACCTCTGCTTAGTCACTTACAATACATGTTGTGCTGTTGACAGTGGCATCTAAGGGGTTAAACGGTCAGGGGGGGGAAACATGATGGCATAAATTCCCTAAATACCCTCTTAGGGAATTCTGGGTTATTATAGGGTGCTTGCCTGTTCAGGATCCTAATCTGTTTTCTGGAGAGGCTACAAATTGAATCTCTCTCTGGAGAATCCGACAGGCCTATTCATAACACAGACAGCCCATAGATTTCAATGAGAACTGTTTAATGCTTAATTTCCCCTCTGGTAGCGCTGCAGGGAAATTGAACACTTGCTGTTGGATTTGCCTGCAGATTACAGTTGATCACTGGGGTCACAGCAACAGGACACCCTATAAATTAGCTTAACGCCAAGGGAACCGCCTAACAAAAACAGATAATTGAATGTGGAAAGCCTCTTTCAAATGTTTAGATTCATGTACACTTAAGGTGATCTGCAAATATGGACACCATCTATTTGTCTCACCTTGAACGTTACGTCAGTAATAAAAATTATTTATCAGTCTTCGATTTGAACATTACGAGACTTCCCCTCTTCCTGTGCTAGACAATTAATATGTATCGGAGACTATAGTCTATAGACGTCATATTTCCTTGAATTTTCCTATTTTATAAACACAAACTGCAAGGAGATATAGAATAGAACCACTTTCTCTTTAAGTTCTTCCTTAATCTACAATTGTTGTTTCCCATTATATATCTTAGAGACCTGTATATCCTAAATCCACAAAATGAGAACACTATAAAACAAGGCAAAATTTATTTACAGCTTACGGTGAGGTTTTACCTTTGATTAATACTGGCTATCTAGCCACATCTTTGTAATATATTTTCATTAGCTTTTTGGTGTTTTCACTCATTTTGGTTGGGTAAAAATTTATTGGAAACCATCAGCATACAGGGTAGTTGCTGATGGCAGATTCAAAAACTGTATGGGTCACATTTACTAAGACTGGCGTTTTATACGCCAGTATTAGTCTGAAGCCTAAGGGAGTAAAAAGTGACTAATTTATTAGGAGGCGCCTACTTCTTAATACATTTGTTGCACCTTCTGCTGTCTGTACGCCAAAACATGAAACCTACGCCAACTTGTAGATTTCAGCTATAATTCATGCCAGTTTCTGGTGTAAATTATGCTAAATTTGTTGGGCGGTGGGTGGTATATACAGTGGGTGGTATAGCCAGGCTGGTATATACAGAGATGATAGGAGTTATATACAGGAATGATGGCTGTTATATACAGGGATGATGAGGGTTATATACAGGGATGATGGCTGGTATATACAGGGATAATAGGGGTTATATACAGGAATGATGGCTCATATATACAGGGATGATGAGGGTTATATACAGGGATTATGGCTGGTATATACAGGGATGATGGGGTTATATACAGGGATGATGGCTGGTATATACAGGGTTGATGCATCATCCCTGTATATAACCCTCATCACCCCTGTACATAGCAGCCATCATCCCTGTTTATAACCCCCATCATACACTAGCCAGGCTGGTATATACAGTGATGATAGGGGTTATATACAGGGATGATGGCTGGTATATATAGGGGAGATGAGGGTTATATACAGGGATGATGGCTGGTATATACAGGTTTGATGGGGTTATATACAGGGATGATGGCTGCTAAATACAGGGATGATGGCTGGTATTTACAGGGATGATGGCTGGTATATACAGGGACGATGGGGTTATATACAAGGATGATGGGGGTTATGTACAAGGGTGATGCCTGGTTTATCCAGGTATGATGTGGGTTATATACAGGGATGATGGGGTTAAATACACGGGTGATTTCTGGTATACACAGGGCTGATGACTGATATATACAGGGATGATGGGGGTTATATATTCTTTCATTTACTTTTAGAGAGGTCTTAAACTTTTTCTAATGCAAACTCCTCTGTCAGATAAAAGATTAAACTTTAGTAAGAATGGGAAATATAGCAGCATATACAGCACTCTTGCTCATTCGGAATGATGACCACTATAATTAGAATGCGCCTCTTAAGTTGTGAACATGTGTTGGCGGGGCCCACTGGGTTGGGGCCCACTCAGATATGTTTCATTCCCCGTGTGCTAAACCCTTAGCTACGCTTCTGCTACTATGCTATTACATCCTTAAAAATAAGTTATACTTCTGTATACCAGTCCGACGGAAGACAAAAGGACACTCTTTTGGCCTCTGTCGGGCTAATATAACTCTATGGACACGTTTATCGTGTACGTCGGGAGCTTTACCGATGTACAAGATAAATGTAGTTCATAAACGTGATGTGAAGAGGGCCTTAGGGATGAGATGCCAAAATAAGGTCCTTTCCCACACCATCCAACGTAAAGCTAGCCCTGGTACTATGAACCAGCACCAGAAGCAGGGGGTACATATATTTTTTTCTCTGATGCATATTGAATACTTGTATAAATATATATTTGATGTAACTACCCTCTCGACTATTGTTTTAACCAGCCATACATTATTTACAATGGCCTCGACTATGACCTATGGACTGGGGTATTTTACTTCTGTCTCAGGTGAGTTCTAGGGTCAGAGTCATGCATCATACCTGCTAAAAATAGCAAGACAGTAAGAAGATGTTTTATAACACAACAAAGGCTTCTGTTTATTTCTCCTGAGGACGTGTTACTACAGAAGTGCTGAACGCGTGTCATGATATTTGCTGACAGGTACTGATGGATTGCAAGAAAGTCATGACTTCTTATATGGACAGGTGAAAAGCACTCAGCCATATCTGTAAGAAAAAAGGAGCTGGAAACATTTTTGGCCTCATGATTTATCGATTTCAGGAGACACCTGCACTTCATCTACCTTCTGCTCCTCACCAGTAGTTAGCTGTGGGTCACCTAAGGACAACCTGTTTGACATACAGAGGATACTGAGCAATATCCATCACACAATACTTTCACATTATGCCTTTACGTTCAGCGTATACACCGGTGAAATCTTTTGATGCATGCACCGAACATAAGGCCCCGACAAATGACACTCTATGCCATACAGAGGCATACGTCATATATATGCCCCCATGTTTTGTGGTGGCCTACTGTATAGGAAAGTGCAGCAAACTATGCTTTCCTATACAGTTAAAAACAAAAAAGCTATACCAACAGGTCTGAGGCTGGGTTCACACGACCTATTTTCAGGCGTAAACGAGGCGTATTATGCCTCGATTTACGTCTGAAAATAGGGCTACAATACGTCGGCAAACATCTGCCCATTCATTTGAATGGGTTTGCCGACGTACTGTGCAGACGACCTGTCATTCATGCGTCGTCGTTTGACAGCTGTCAAACAACGACGCGTAAAAATACAGCCTCGTCAAAAGAAGTGCAGGACACTTCTTTGCAACGTAATTTGAGCCGGTCTTCATTGAAGTCAATGAAGCACAGCTCAAAATTTACGGCTGTCAGAGAAACCTCGCAAAATGCAAGGAGGAGCAATTACGTCTGAAACGAGGCAGCTGTTTTCTCCTGAAAACAGGCTGTCTTTTCAGACGTAAAAGCCTGCTACCGTGTGCACATACCCTGAAGGCTGTATGGATAATATGTTCAGTGAAAAAGAGCTAAAAAGCTATAGGGAAAATTTTTTATTATGTAAATAAATAATAAAGACAGCAAAGCTGGAGACAGAGTTACTTATTACTAAAAAAAAGTACATATAACACAAAAATATTCTTCTATTACATAAATAATAAAAAAGTTAAAACCGAAAGTGTTGGTCTATTAAAAAATGCTGAGGGGAAAATTGTGGTGTAAATAAGGATAGAGCTAATTTTATTTATTTTTTATTCTCCAGAGGAGAATGAAATCTCAGTTGAAATGCAGAGGAATAAAGTAAATTCTCCATTAAATGTCATATATTTAACCCAGGAAGCAGTGCAGAGCCGCCTTAAAAAGGATAAATCTCCGGGCCGACACACCGGACGTATGACTGTCCTATCTAGCTGATTCCTGGTGCATCCCTTCCCCGTGGTAGGGTATATCCTCTCTCCTTGCCAGAGACTCTGTCCATGTCCGTTTGTATTAAGGAGAACCTGGAGAGGGGATTTATACGGAAGTCGTCCTCCCCGGCAGGAGCTGGGTTCTTCTTCGTCAAGAAAAAGGATGGTTCTCTGCGTCCCTGCATCGACTACCGGGGTCTCAACCAGATCACGGTAAAAAACAGATATCCATTGCCATTGATCTCTGAACTGTTTGATCTTATATGAGGAGACATAATTTTTTCTCAGTTAGACCTGCGGGGGGCTTATAATCTAATCTGGATTCGCCGGGGTGACGAATGGAAGACTGCATTTAACACCCGTGACGGACACTATGAATATCTACTAATGCCCTTCGGCCTGTGTAACCCTCCCACGCTCTTCCAAGAGTTCGTTAATGACATCTATCTTGATGACATCTTGATTTTTTCTCCAGATCCAATGACTCATCAGAGACATGTCCGTCAAGTTTTGCTACGGTTAAGGGAGAATCGCCTGTACGCCAAGTTGGAGAAGTGCGTGTTTGAGAAAGATGCTCTATCCTTCCTGGGCTACATCATCTTGAATCAGGGTCTCAAGATGGATCCTGAAAAGGTAAAGTCCGGCCTGGAATGACAACGCCCTCAAGACCTGAGGGTCATACAGCGCTTCCTGGGATTCGCCAATTTCTACAGACAGTTCATTCCAAACTTTTCCTCACTGACGTCTCCTATTTCTAACCTCACCAAGAAATGCATGAACGCCAAGGTGTGGACTCCTGAAGCGGAGGCCACATTTAATAGCCTGAAGAGTGCCTTCATGTCAGCCTCTATCCTCCATCATCCATATGTTCCTCGACAGTTCTCGTTGGAGGTGGACGCCTCCTCTGTCGGTGCTGGTGCACTCCTGTTCCCGAGAGGTTCCAAGGGAAAGTCAATGCTATGTGGCTATTACTCCAAGCACTTCTCTTCCGCAGAACGCAAGAGGGCATACACTCCCGAGTTCTAAGGGAATTAGGTACAGTGATAGACAGACCATTATTTCCGATATTTAAGGATTCACTAATGACCGGGTCTGTTCCACAGGAATGGTGCATAGGAAATGTTCCAATATTTAAAAAGGTGTCAAAAAGAGAGCCTGGAACTGTAGGCCTGTAAGTTTAACCTCCATTGTAGGTAAAATATTTTCAGTTTTTCTAAGAGATTCTATCCTGGAGTATCTCAATATGAATACAGGTATAACTTCTTATCAGCATGGGTTTATGAGGGATCGATCCTGTCAAACGAATCTGATCAGATTGTATGAGGAGGTAAGCGCTAGACTGGGCCGGGGTGAGTCATTGAATGTCAGATATCTTGATTTTTCCAAAGCATTTGATACTGTGCCACATAAAAGTTTAATACATAAAATGAGAATGTTAGGAGTAGGGGAAAATGTATGAAAGTGGGTGAGTAACTGGCGCAGTGATAGAAAACAGAGGGTGGTTATTAACGGTACATACTTAGGTCACCGTTACTAGTCGGGTGCCACAGGGCTCAGTATTGAGCTCTATGCTGTTTAATATATTTATTAAAGATCTTGTATAGGGATTGCACAATAAAATATATATTTTTTCAGATGATGCTAAACTGTGTAAAGTAATAACACAAAGGAGGACAGTTGTAACGTCTATGGCCGAGGGCCGTCGTTCAGACTTACCCTCTGACGACCCCGGCCATGGACATATGTCTTCCCGGCGTCATCTCCTGCCAGGGAGACACGGCACTCACTTCCGGGTCCTCGGACCGGTTCCCGCAGGGCGGGCCTGCGTGTGCACGGCCTTAAAGGGCCAGTGCGCGTCCAGCTGTCATCATTCAATAATTAGCCCAAATGGCTGCTGGACTATAAGAAGGGGCTCCACCCACTTGATCCTTGCCTGAGCGTTGTTCGTTACCCTAGTTTGTCTTGCTAAAGGTCTCCTAGTGTCTTCCAGTTTCCTAGTGTTCCCTGTTCCTGTATCCTGTTTCCCGTGCTATCTAGATCAAGTACCGTGCCGAAGCTGTTGTCGTATTGTGCTGAATTCCACCCTGGTTCTGCTACGCCACGCCTGTCGTCTGCCTGCCGCCTGGTCCCGGCCGGGCCTGCTTTGATGCTGTCCTAGTTGCCACAGGTACCCTCTCTGGACTATAGACTTTGTATTACACCTGTTGGTCAGCTGCCGTCCCGCTATGCGGTACGGTCCAGTGGGTCCACACCCCGCAGCGTGACAACAGTATTCTGTTATAAATGGATCTGGAGAAGTTGGAGGTCTGGGCAGAGAAGTGGAAAATGAGGTTTAACACTGATAAATACATGTCAACTTTACATACTAAATAGAAAAATACTGGGTAAAACTGACATGGAAAAGATCTTAAGAATTTTAGTTGACAGTAAATTTAACTGTAGCAACCAGTGTCAGGCTGCTGCTGCCAAGGAAAATAAGATAATGGGGTGCATAAAAAGCGGCTTAGATTCACATGGCGGAAACAACTCATGATTTATTTATACCCAGGACTGTAACTGAGTCTAGAGAAAAGAAGTTTTCTACACAAACATAAAAGTGGATTCTTTACTGTAAGAGCAGTGAGACTATGGAACTCTCTGCCAGAAGAAGTTGTTATGGTGAATTCAACGAAAGAGCTCAAAAGGGGCTTAGATGTCTTTCTTTGATTGTAATAATATTACAAGTTATGGTTACTAGATTCTAATTGCCATCTTGGAGTCGGGAAGGAATTTTTCCCTAGGATAGGGAATATTGGCTTTTGAAGGGGTTTTGCCTTCGTCTGGATCAACATTGCAGAATAATAGGCTGAGATATATGGAAATTTTTCAGCCTTATAAACTATGACACTATGATGCTACGAGTGTATGCGGCAGGAGTATCTCCCAGGACATACGCTGAACGTAAACACTAAACATGGTGTGAATACAGCCAAAGAGATAAAATTGCATTATGTAACCAACCATCTAAAGCCCTGTTTAAAATCAAGAAAACCTTCTTGGGAACCCCTAACAGAGTTTATTTACTCCCGAGGAACCCCTACTCCTATTGCTACCACATTCTACTATTAGATAATGCATTCTTCAGTTCTTGACCAGTGCTACTATTTGGTTTGAGATCTGTTGACTGATTTGCCAATAATTTTTGAGTAGGTGGAAATCAATTTGCCAATTATACTGTAAAAGTCACAGGTCATGCTGTTTGCTCCTTCTGTTTTATGGCGATCCCCTGGCCAGGTACTGAGGAACCAGGTAGCCCAGGTGTTATTATTATCAAGGAACAGAATTGGACTGGTCCAGCAGAGAACAAGTTTGGTAGGCCAGAGCTCTGACACAATAATGGGCCCCAAAGCTCCATTAGTAGAGAACCCCATTTGGAGGTGACTTTAAAGCCAATCACTTGTCACTAGGATCTATTTCTTATTGGTTGATTCACATATAACCTATTAGAACTTATTGATGATGTGTCCCGTGTGTACAATGATAATAACAAAGATTACGATGAAGTGGACGATCACATTTTCTGTATAGATGGAGGATGAGCCCTTCTAGTGGGTCCAATGAACCCCAGTCTGTCACTGTTTGGGTAAAACAATATTCTTATGGTTAATCCTTGATCATTTGGATCTTTTACTTGGTGCAGTTATCATTATGGATTACAGATCCCTTTATGTGAACGGGAACATTGACAACAGCTGAGTGTGAGTACCCTGCTGTTTAGAACGCTCACAAACATTTTGTCTTGGGGCACCAAGTCTGCATGTTATATGTTGGATATGAAGAGATATGGAAAATGTGACAAATATTTTTACAATGTCAACATATTGAAAAGCTCTTTAAGAGAATTATTCACTTGGTCCCTGGCTCCATAATCTACCTCCCTGATGTCAAGCACTCACAAACACACTTTCCCGACAATTTCACGGGAAACCAGATAACCTAAGCATATTTTTGGAGGCCAGCAGGGAACACTGTAAAATGCTTAGAGGAATCCTACAGGAATAACATGCAAACTCCATGCAGATGTTTCTTTGGTTGGAGATAGACCTATGACCCTGGACCTGCAAGCTGTAGTGCTAACCACTCAGCCTGAGGAGTTCTTTCCCCAGATCTGGGGCTTGTAACGTCACATGCTATAGCAGCATTTGTTTGTTCCAGATCATCAAAGCTTTCTTTTTGGAAAAGCTTAAAATTTCAAGATGCTCATTAGACTTTGTCTCGCAGTTGTTAGGTCAGCCAGCTGAATGCCTCTGTGAACCCTTGTTTTGAAGGAAATACACAAAAAGTGGAGAAACTGAGAAACTTCGCTTCCAAACAAGAAATTACAACTTCCTAATTAAACAAGCATCATTATGGCTTGGAATAACATGAGCACTAGAATTATGTCATGATGGTCCCCGGACCCCCCAGGGCCTCTTTTCTCTGTATCTCATCCAAACTTTGACCTGTCTCCTTTGGCTTCTGCAGGTCAGTTAGCAGCGCGCACAGTAACACAGTGAATCATCTTACATAATGGTAAATTATGGTTACCTAGGGAGAGACACTTTACATAATGCTAAATTATGGTTACCTAGGGGGAGACACTTGACAGCTAAATCAATATTAAATTACGTGTCTAATTCACCCTATTTCCTGATCATGTCAACTGAGCTGATGACTAATATACGAATGTCATACTAGTACTTATTGTCTGTTAGCTGCAAAGTTTAAGTCACTTGTAGCAACCACTCATCTGCTTTCACTGTCTAACTGGCTTTTTGTCTCTAAAATGTGCCTAGTTATGTAGAAATATATGATTGGACGCACATCACTGTATAACTGGACGGATTGGTGGCAAAAAAAGAGAGGTAGAAGCCGGGGAGAACTGGATAAGTTTGATAGCGAATATATTGTGGCTCGTTGGATCGCTTGCACGATATACTGCAATACTAATAGGAGCATAAAGATGGCAGATCTGGTGGCCTTCATTAGGCCCCCAGGCTGCCATGACAATTATCGACACCCCGCGACTGCTTTGCGGTGGGGCCGATGGGACGTCAAAGGGGGCATTCCCCAATTTCTATTAGGTTAGATACCGCAGTTGCGGATTTCTCTGAATCTGGCCAATACAGCGGATCCCGACTTCTGTGCCCATGCGATTCTATGGCATACATGTATAGCATGGTGCCTTAACAAAAGGCATTCCATGATGTATATGTATATCATGGTTTTCCAAGAGGTTAAAGCATTCAAACAATTTTATGTTTATAACAAGGTATGGTTAACCAGAACAATAGAATGATTTATTGAATGAAGACTTGGGGTGTAGCTATAAAGGGAGCACAGGTAGCCGTTTTACCCAGGCCTGGTGCCTGAGGGAGCCAACGACTCCTTGCCACATAAGAAGATGCCAGTATTGTAAATGTCACATGGTAGGTGGAGGGCCCAGTTGCAAATTTTTCATTGGATCCCAGAAGCTTCAAGTTCCTCCTCTGATGAAGACACCATTTACCACAACTAATTTTACATAGTTAGACAAAAACAAGACATAAAGTTATCAAATTTTGACTGTCATCCATATAAAACCACAGTTATTCAAAAGAAAAGAAAAATCGGCATGTCACGCACAGTCTAACTCTCATGAAGAAGGGGAAATTCTTCACAGACCCCATACTGACCATTGGACAGATTCCTGGATCAACATTCTTTATTGTGTTTCTAAAGTCACTAGTCCTTGATATGCTTCCAAATCTCCGGGCCTATGACTCATTTTTCTTTTTATGGGACTAAACCAAGTGTATAAACATATAAAAGTGCAACTTGTAAGACAGCTGTTAATATCCTTCACATTTATGTATGTATAAAGATGAACATAAGTGACAAATTAGTCATAGAGGGGTGCAAATATTTATGGATTTTCTGCCAGTATTCCAACACTACAGTCAGCCTCTACCCAGAATGAATTAGCTGATAACAAGAAAAAAATAGATTTAATTCCACTTATTCAACAAGATAAACTGAGACCCCCAACCATCACTAAAATGGTGGTCACAAACCCTGCTCCTCCTCATTGTACGATCTCAGTTGGATTTTGAATGGAGCGGAGGTCACGCATGTCCACTGCCGAGTAGAGCGCTTTGCTGTTTCCGTCGGCCCCATAGACATTGAATGGAGCGGCAGCGACCTCCGCTCTATTCAAAATCCACCTCACTGCCATCGTGCAATGAGGAGAAACAGGGGTTGAGACCCCCTTTTTAGTGATCGTTGGGGGTCCCAGTGATGGGGCTCCCAGCGATTATATATTTATCACCTATCCTGTGAATAGGTGATACATATAGTGAGTGGGAAAACCACTTTAAGAAGTAAAGAGGTTTCCTGAAATATTTATAAATGCCCGCTCTTGTCCATGGGTCGCGTCTGGTTTGTTTTGCTGCAATACTAGACACACCACAAAAAATGATTTTTTCTAATCCCGGACAAACCCGTTAATTTCAGTCAACCCTGAATTTTTAGGTTTATCTTGAGTTGTCCTTTAACCCCTTGATGACCAGCCTATTTTAGGCCTTAATGACTAAGCAATTTTTTTTACGTTTTTCCATTGTCGCATTCACAGAGTTCCAACTTTTTTTATTTTTGCATTGACAGAGCTGTATAAGGTCTTGTTTTTTGCAGGACAAGTTGTATTTTTTAGATACACCATTTTGGGGTACATATAATTTATTGATTAACTTTTATTAACTTTTTGGGGAGTAATACAAAAAAAACAGCAATTTCGCCACTTTTTTTCTGTCCTTAATTTACGCCGTTTACCATGTGGTATAAATAACATAACAACTTTATTCAGCGGGTCGTTACGATTGCGACAATACCAAATTTATAAAGTTTTCTTATGTTTTAGTACCTTTACACAGTAAAAATTCAGTTTTTTCAAAATTATTTGTTTTTGTGTCTCCATATTTGAAGAGTCATAACTTTTTTATTTTCCACCAATGCAGTTGTATGAGGGCTTTTTTTTGCGGGACAACTTGTAATTTTTATTGGTACCATTTTGGAGTACATACAACTTTTTGATAACTTTTTATCACACTTTTTTGAAGGTAGGATGAACAGAAAACAGCAATTCTGGCATTGTTTATTTGATTTTTTTACGGCTTTCGCCGATCAGGTTAGATGAGGTAATAGCTTTATAGTTGGGGTTGTTACGGATGCGGCTAAACCCAGAGGCGTAGCTAGGTTCTCCAGCACCCGGGCAAAGATTCAGTTTGGCGCCCCCCCACAACCTCATTCCCGAAATATCCTTCCCCCTCACCATGTTTGTTTTCTCTACCAATCGATGTGTCATTTCTTTTTATGTAACGCGAGCATAAAAACATTTGTACATTTTACAAGCAATATGGTTCTATACACAACACCAGAACTAAGCTCAGTACATAAATACAGCACCAGCACAAATACAGCTCAATTTAGTACAACCCCTGCTGTACAGGTTTGTACGGCGTAAAACTACAGCTCCCAGCATGGCCCGAACAATGATAAGGATATGCTGGGAGTTGCTGTTTCACAAAAAATAAATCCTATCATAATCATCTCGCTGCAGATCATACAGTGACTACATTACTGATTAGAGGCAGAATAAACATTTACATTGAGTGACTCACCGGTGACGTCTCAGATTCTAGTTCTTTTTCTCCATCCGGTCCAGACCTCTATGGTGGCTTCTCCCGGTCACAGACCATTTCTGCAGTTTGCCGCTCACATGTCTTCAGTTTCTCACTTTTCCAACATTTCTGCACCTATAAATAATCATAAAGTTGTCATTATACCACACACTACGCCCCTAAATATAATAGCGCCATACACTACACCTCTAATTATAACAGCACCATACACCGTGTCCCACACTAGTATAGCCCAACCCTGTATATAGCCCCCTGTAGATATAGCCCACCCCTGTATATAGTGCTCCACAGATAGCCCACCCCTGTATATAGCCCCCTGTAGATATAGCCCAACACTGTATGTAGCCCCCCTGTAGATATAGCCCTCCCCTGTATATAGTGCTCCACATATAGTCCACCCCTGTATATAGTGCTCCACATATAGTCCACCCCTCTATATAGTGTTTCACAGATAGCCCACCCCTGTATATAGCCCCCTGTACATATAGTCCACCCCTGTATATAGTGCTCCACTAGATAGTCCACCCCTGTATATAGTGCTCCACAGATAGCTCACCCCTGTATATACTATATACAGGGGTGGGCTATCTGTGGAGCACTATATACAGGGGTGGACTATATGTACAGGGGGGCTATATATAGGGGTGGGCTTTCTGTGGAGCACTATAGGGGGAGCTATTTGTGGGATACTATATACAGGGGTGGGCTATATCTACAGGGGGGCTATATACAGGGGTGGGCTATATCTACAGGGGGACTATATCTACAGGGGGACTATATCTACAGGGGTGGGCTATATCTACACGGGTGGGCTATATATACAGGGGTGGGCTATATCTACAGGGGTGGGCTATATCTACAGGGGGACTATATCTACAGGGGTGGGCTATATCTACAGGGGTGGGCTATATCTACAGGGGTGGGCTATATCTACAGGGGGACTATATCTACAGGGGTGGGCTATATCTACAGGGGTGGGCTATATCTAGAGGGTTGGGCTATATCTAGGGGGGCTAAATACAGGGGTGGGTGATCTATGGAGCACTATATACAGGGGTGGGCTATATCTACAGGGGGCTATATACTATATAGCCCCCTGTGTAGCTATAGCCCACCCCTGTATATGGTGCTCCATAGATAGCCCACCCCAGTATATAGCTCCCCCCTGTAGATAGACATCCCCCGTAGATAAAGCCCCACGCGTGTAGATAAATCCCCCCCATAGATAAAGTCCCCCTTGTGGATAAAGCCCCCCTGTGTAGTTAAAGTCCCCCCCGTAGTTAAAGTCCCCCCCACAGATAAAGTCCCCCCCGTGTAGACAAAGTCCCCCCCCATGTAGACAAAGTCCACCCCCGTAGATAAAGTCCCCCCGTAGATAAAGTCCCCCCCGTAGATAAATGCCCCCCATGTAGACAAAGTCCCCCCCGTAGATAAAGCCCCCCCCTGTAGATAATGCCACACACTTTTATTACAATTAAAAAAAAAAAATATTCAAACTCCCCTTAATCCCGCTCCAACGCCGTCCGGCAGCCATGGAGACCTGCTCTCTTCTGCGCAGGTCTCCTGGGGGTTGAACGCAGCGTCTATGAAAGGCGCTGATTGGCTGAGCAGGATGACTTTCCCTGTCACTCAGCGCCTTTCATCGACGGAAGCTTTACTGGTACAAAATGTACAAAATGTACCAGTCGCTTCACTGATGCAAAAGCGCTGAATAGCCGGGCACGGAACGTGCCCGGTCATTCATTGCTTCTAATTGTACCTGTGTCCTATAGACACAGGTACAGTTATAGTGCAGGAGGGGGTGGCGCTGGCGCCCCCCTCTAAGTTGCGCCCGGGGCACATGCCCCGCCTGCCCCCCCCTAGCTACGCCCCTGGCTAAACCAAATATATCTACCTGACTAGGGGACTTCACTATGTTTGAGCGATTTTATAATACACTGCATTACTTCTGTATTGCAGTGTATTACTGCCTGTCAGTACGGACAAGCGTTAACTAGAGGCAGACCTGGGGTCCGTTGTTAGGCCCCAGGCTACCATAGAAGTCATCGGCACATTGCGATCCATCGCAGGGTGCCGGTGGGGTGAGAGAGGGAGCTCCCTCCCTCTAAAACCACTCAGATGCGGCGCTCGCTATTGAGCGCCACATCTGAGGGGTAAACGGTTGGATTTCGATCCGCCCGCTCGAGCAGCCCTGCTCCAAGCCCTCAGATACTAGAGATACTAGAAAGCAGGGAGCCATGAAAAGGCGTATTGGTGGTCACTAACGGGTTAAACTGTATTCAGGACTGCTGATGTTCTTTGTATATATTTTCTTTATGAAACACAACACAAATTTAGAAGTTTTTTTTAAAGATTATGGGGCAGATTTACTAAGACTGGCGTTTCATATGCCAGTCTTGGCTATCTGCTCCACTGGAGTAATATGCAACAAATTTATTAAGAGGCGCACAACTCTTAATAAATATATTGCATCCTCCCACGAGCCATAACCGCGGCAGTGTGCCATTCATTCCCCCACCCCACAATCGGACATAAAATTAAAAAATTATATTCACCATATTGCTCCTCTTCTCACCTCTGGGTCCCTTCTGCATGCCGCGGCTCATACAGGGTCCTGATACCGATGCAGCACTCAACATCATCAGTGCTGTGTTGCATACCATGTCGTGACGCTGCCCAGTGTCAGTACATTGTATGAGCCGCACCATGCTGAGGCGACCAGGAGGGGAGAAGAAGAGCGAAGAGGTGAGCATTTTTTTTAAAATTGTCTGAAGGAAGAAAGAAAGAAAGGAAGGGAGGTAGTGTCTGATCTGGGGGGCAGAGTACAGGGGAAGGCACGGTCCTCCACCTTGCTAGGCCCTGCAAAGGGAAATCGAAACCAGCTAATAGCTGGCGTAGTTTTCCACTTTAATTTACGCCAGTTTTCTGGAGTAAATTATAATAAATTTGTCTGGCTGTTGTGGCCCGTCCCCTTTATGATGCCACGCCCCTCTCCCCAAAAGTGGCAAGGGTGGTATAAAAAGACCAATTTGGGGCCTTTTGGAACCCTCTTGTGACTTTTCTATGTCAGAAAAAAAGTTCTGGAGAACTAAACTTAGATTGAGTATATGTTTTTTTTAACGAACAGATAATCGTCGTGTGTAAAATCCCCTTTATGCTGTTGCTATGTATACTGCTAACTTGTTATGTAAAACACTGGCACTACAAATGTGCTTCACCGTAGAAACCAGAGCGCACTAAATGCCTCCGCCTACATTCCAAGGCTAAACAACTTCAAAACATAAACCAGCATTTTTTATTTACGTGTGAGAACCCCCTTAAATAGATTAATGGATCTAAATGCCCTTCTCATACTTTTCTTTATTGATACCAGCCTAACAATTCTAAAAATACTGGAGCCCAAACTTTAGTACGAATCCAAAATAAGCATTTAATGAATGACAGGAGCTGTGAACTGCATGGCGACATCCTTAAGGACTAATAAAGTCAGAGCATTATAATGCTGTCCTGAACTCTTGAAGAAGAAACCAAAATTTGGATATTATTTTTAAGATTAGCATCAGGGCTGCTGCTGATCAATGATTCTGTTATCTCTGTGTTTGGGCATTGCTAGACAATGCCTTTGGTCAGAATCTGGATTTGGTCATCATTTAGCTTTGCCTGGTTGATTAAGGCACCTTTCTTGGGCCTATGTATACTTCAGGCCTGGATTACTAAGCTGCTGGTTGTACTGTCTCTGGCATGTGCTATCTCTTTAAAGATTCTTGTTTGTAACTTTGTTCCTTGTCTGTTTGTTTGTACTGTGAGACCTGTTGGTCCTCTGAGGGTTCTGGTTTTTGTATAGTGGTTTGATGTGTATTCCCGGATCAGTAGTTCCATTGGTTTATTTGCCTTTCCTGTGCATTTGGACTGCTGCTAAGCTGTTGTCTTAGGCTACATTAACACGAACATGGCCAACCTCGGACGTGAAAATCTGCCTCTTGTCAAGTCTGAAGTGCACCCTAGCAGTACGCGTTATCACGCATCCCCCATGGACTAGTGTCTATGGAGGGATGCGTGAAAGCACAGGAAAATAGGACATGTCCCTGCTGTTGGATAGTTTTCGGATAGGGTCAGTGAGTGCTGTAAACTCTTGTCGTCTGTCTATTCATGTTATCTGCTTGCATTCGATTCATCTGTCATCCACTCCATTTGTGCATTGTCTCCATTATCTAATGCCTTCAGTGTTTGGTTCTGCTCATCAACTGGTGAGTTACTTGTGCCTATAGTTTTCTTTCAGTATTTATGCGTTCTTCACCCATGTGATAGCTCTTTCTGGTGTTGCGGTCTTGAGCACCACCAAAAGCAATTAAGTAATGCAAAATACATGGTGGTTAGGGTCAGGGAATAAGGTTGTGAAATGTCAGGGGTGGAGTTAATTATAACACAGCCCAGAGTATGCTTCGTGGTTCGATGTAGGTCCAAGATTGAAGATTCTTTGTGCTCCCAGGTGTGTAGACGTAGCGGTCGCACCCGAGCCCTAGTGCATGAGGAGGCCCAAATTTCTCTCAGTCACATGGAAAAAACTAGTATTATAAATTACAAATTGCACATTTTGCATTGGGGCCCAGGAGCCTCAAGTTACGCCTCTGTTTGCTTTGCTACGGCTTTGAGACACTGTCCTATGAACAGTTGCGTATGTGTAGTGGGAGAATGGTGTATTTCTGAGTAGGCAAGGTACAATAAGAAAGTGCAGGCTTTATGTGGGGGCCATGTGAACCCAAAGTGGTCCAAAGTAGTACATTGCCTGATAATTCAGGACGTTCTGCTACTAATGTCTACGAATACATTTATTGGCATTGCTAACCCAATACAAAAAAAAATTCTGCTAGAAAGTCTGGTCAAAATTTCTACATAAATAGATATTGACTTCATATTGCTAAAAGTTGGAAGGAATATGTTCATAAAAGTTTTAGCAGACCCAGGTGAATAGGATGTCAACCTATATAACTGTCTATTCTAGTGAGACCAATATCTTAGGATTCTTATTTCTCAATTCATGCTAGCAGGAACAGATCCTAGAGTAAAGAAAACGTATTCATTTTGACTGCTCCTGAGAGCTTTACCTATTTTTGTGTAAATGTGAAGAAAAAAAAAATAATTAAAAATGGATCCATCTAGAGGCATAGCACTATGGGGCCCGATAGCAATGCATGGAATGGGATCCCTCTGTACTATGACTTATCATCCTTTCCTCTGAGTAAAGGTGTGCTCTCTTATTTGCTGGGCTCCATACAGGGCCGAACTGGGACTAATAAGCAGCCCTTGCAGACAATTCCCACAAGCCAGTGGCGTAGCTATAGGGGTAGCAGCAGTCGCACTTGTGACTGGGCCCCTAAGCCTGGGGGGGCCCGCAGTTGCCACACAGCGTGCTAATACAAATTCTTTATGTGACGTGACGCGGGCACTTCCTGGTTATGGGCAGGGCTCCTTTAGACGTCACAGTCACATGGTACGCTCAGTTTACCATGTGACCGTGACGTCACTTGAGGGGCATTCCAGCCACTGTGGAAGAGCCGGTGCGAAAGAGCATGGAAGACTCCAGGTGAGCTGCAGAGGGGGCCGTATTGTATGTGTGTTGTATTGTGCTGTCTGTGATTGCGGTGGAGAGAGGGGAGGGCGGGCTTTAAATTACAGGCCCCCCTCTCCATTGCAAACACAAACTGCTCGATACAATATATTACAAACAGTGAGTCGCGACCCCCATGGGGGGTAAAGAAAACGTATTCATTTTGACTGCTCCTGAGAGCTTTACCTATTTTTGTGTAAATGTGAAGAAAAAAATAATAATTAAAAATGGATCCATCTAGAGGCATAGCACTATGGGGCCCGATAGCAATGCATGGAATGGGATCCCTCTGTACTATGACTTATCATCCTTTCCTCTGAGTAAAGGTGTGCTCTCTTATTTGCTGGGCTCCATACAGGGCCGAACTGGGACTAATAAGCAGCCCTTGCAGACAATTCCCACAAGCCAGTGGCGTAGCTATAGGGGTAGCAGCAGTCGCACTTGTGACTGGGCCCCTAAGCCTGGGGGGGCCCGCAGTTGCCACACAGCGTGCTAATACAAATTCTTTATGTGCCGTGACGCGGGCACTTCCTGGTTATGGGCAGGGCTCCTTTAGACGTCACAGTCACATGGTACGCTCAGTTTACCATGTGACCGTGACGTCACTTGAGGGGCATTCCAGCCACTGTGGAAGAGCCGGTGCGAAAGAGCATGGAAGACTCCAGGTGAGCTGCAGAGGGGGCCGTATTGTATGTGTGTTGTATTGTGCTGTCTGTGATTGCGGTGGAGAGAGGGGAGGGCGGGCTTTAAATTACAGGCCCCCCTCTCCATTGCAAACACAAACTGCTCGATACAATATATTACAAACAGTGAGTCGCGACCCCCATGGGGGGTTGTGAGCCACTCACCGAGGTCCCGGTTCCAACTGTATTTGCGTCCTCAGGACGCAGATACAGTTGAATTTAATGCTGGAGCAAGGAGCTGACGGCTCCTTCCTCCAGCATTCACTGTACCGTGAGCCATTAGTGGCTTGGCATGATTTAGTCACGTCATCGCGCCTGTCTGCGCCGAGTCACTCATCACTCAGGGCAAAGAAGGAGAAGGATCTTCTCCTCCACACCTCTTGGGAATGGGGATAGATAAGTAATTTTATTATTTTTCTATTGTGCACATTATACTGTATAAGGGGGGGGGGCTGATATGGTGGCAGCTATGAGGGGCATTATACTGTATGGGGCTGTTATGGGGCCATTATATTTATGGGGGACATTATACTGTGTTGGGCAGCTATGAGGGATATTATACTGTATGGGGTCTTCTATGTGGAAATTATACTATATGGTGGGCTAATATGGTGGCAGCTATCGGGGCATTACACTGTGGGGAGACAGCTATGGCAGCATTATACTGTGTGGGGGCAGCCACGTTGGGCATTATACTGTGTGGGGGGCAACTATGAGGGGCATTATACAGTATGGGGCTGCTATGAAGGCATTATACTGTATGGGGCTGCTATGGGGGCATTATACTGTATGGGGGCATTATACTGTGTGGGGGAAGCTATGAGGAGCATTATACTGTGTGGGGCATCTATTAGGGGCATTATACTGTGTGGGGCTGCTATGGGGGCATTATACTGTATGGGGCAGCTATGGGGGGCATTATACTGTTTCAGGCTGCTATGGGGGCATTATACTGTATGAGGGCATTTATGGGAGGCATTATACTGTGTTGGACAGCTATGAGGGGCATTATACCGTATGGGGCTGCTATGGGGGCATTATACTGTATGGGGTCTGCTATGGGGGGCATTATACCATATGGGGTCTGCTATGCAGGTATAATACTGGGTGGGGCAGCTATAAGGGCATTATACTGTATGGTGGGCATTATACTGTATGGGGGCATTATACTGTATGGGGAGCATTATACTATGTGTGGGGTAGCTATGGGAGCATTATACTGTGTGGGGGGCAGCTATGGGGAGCATTATACTGTATGGGGTCAGCTATGGGAAACATTATACTGTATGGGGGCAGCTATGGGGAGCATTATACTGTATGGGGCAGCTATGGGGAGCATTATACTGTGTGGGGCGGCTATGGGGGGCATTAAACTGTGTAGGCTGTTGGGCCAGGAGGCTGGGCATAGGCGCAGCAGGGGTCTTGTGGTATTGGGGAGGGGTAGGGGGGCCCAAACTAAGTTCTTGCACCTGGGCCCATGAGCCTTTAGCTATGCCCCTGCCACAAGCCCACATAAAATATTGCAGACCCCCGAATGTCGTGGAAAAATAGCGGCACGCATTGCTTTGCTTGGTCACACGACTTACCACTTCCTTAATTCCTTGACGCACCATGACGACACTGTACAGGTTGAGGTATGAAGCCGGTTCACTGGCTTAGCCCGCTCCACTAACGGCAAAGTGATCCCGGCCGTTTAACAAGTTAGATGCCGTGGTCAATAGCGACCACGACATCTAAGCAGTCTCCTCGGACAGCCCACCAGCCCACCCGTGACATAATCGCAGAGTGCCGATGGTTGTTATGGCAGCCCAGGGGCCTAATGAAGACACCCAGGTCTGCCATCTTTTTGCTCCTGTTAATCCCTGCTTCTGGCAGGGCTTAAAGGGGTTTTCCCATCTTGGACATTTATGGCATATCCACAGGATAGACGGGGGTGCCACCTCCGGGGCCATCACCTATCTCTAGAACGGGACCTCCTAAAGCCCATTCTAGCAAACTTGGCTCCCACTTCCTCCCGGCCACTTTCTGGTTAGGTGGTTGGGAGTTACGGAAATAGCCGAGCTCACTGAGCTACGCTGTTTCTGTAACTCCCATAGAAGTGAATGGGAGTTATGGAAACAGCGTAGCAAAGCGAGCTATGCTTTTTCCATGGCTTCAGGGTTTTGGAAACAAACAAAAAAAAGTAAAACACCAGAATTGCTGTTTTTTGGTCACAGGCTCTTTCATTCTGCCATTTAGACCACCTTGTACTGCGTTCTTCTTCCAATTTTGGATATTTTATCGTTTATCTTCAATAAAGTGGAAACTGAGTTTTCCTTTTAATCACTATACCTCGCTGGATCCTACCTTCCTTTCTTCTATTTTGGTCACAGTAGCGCTAAAAATATTAAAGTAAAACAACAGCCAAGCCTGCAAAAAATAAGCCCTCACACCACTCAAATGACAGAAAAAGTTTTGTCTCAGAATATGGCGACACAAAACTTTTTTTTTAACATATTTTTTTTTGTAAAAGTAGTAAAACATTTAAATAAATATATAAATTTGGTATCACTGTAATCGTATTGACCAGCAGAATAAAGTTAAGGTGTAATTTTTACCGCACGTTAAAGCAGTAAAAACGAAACACAAAAAACAATGGAGAAATCACAGTTTTTTCCAATTTCACCTTACAAATATTTTTTTTTACATTTCCCAATACAACTCCTGCAAAAAATAAGCATTCACATTACTCCATTAACAGAGAAATTTAAAAGTAATGGCTCTTGGAAGTGAGAAACGAAAAAACAAAAAATGGCTTAGACTTCAAGGGGTTAAATATGTAAATCACATCATCAACACAATAAGGAAAATAAAAGTGGAACATAGAAATACCTGATCACACGGTCAAGGACAGGCGTCACTTTTTCAGTCAGAAACAACAGTCCACTACCACTATGCACCAATATAACCAATAATACTGCCAGAGTTTATATCTGGAAATAAGCTGTTATTTTATAGGCTTTTATTCTTGTCAATCAACAATGGAGGCTGCCACTTATAGGTTGGACCAACACTTAATTTTGTAGGACTATTGACATCACAGAGGCACAAAAGGTTTCCGAGAAATTACTATGACATGATTTTGGTGGACAGGTGGCAACTCAAGGATGGTTCCCCTTTATTAAAAGGAATAAGAGTTATGGAAACCTACTATTAAGAAGATCTCTACCAATCAGCAAGTTCTAGAACAATCCTTTTAATGGGTTATTACAGCTGTGAATATCGACCACCTATCTATGTAATAAGTGATAAGTATTAGATTGAGGGGTTTGATTGCTGGGGCACCTTACTGATCACTAGAATGGGGTACCCCAGTCTCCCATCCCCTTTACTAGCAGGTTTGCAGGGGGAAAGAGCTGTATGGGATCATGGCTGAGCATGCGTGCCAATGAGTTGTATGGAGTGGCAGCGTGCATGCTTGCCAGTGAAGAGGGCTTGAGAACTAGTGATCGGTGGCGGTCCCAGTAGTCAGACCCCCACTGATCTAACATTAATCACCTATCCCATATATAGGTAAATTGTTAACAAGTGAAGCATCCTTTTGAGTAATAGTGGGTACTGTAGTAGCACAACATAATAAGAAAAGCCCATACTCATGCGATGACCTGCCCTACATACTGACATAACCGTTGCGACCAGTGATTAACTGGCAGCACTGGAGTGGTGGCGGCTTTAAAAGGTGAGTTTTTTTTTTTTTTATATTATCGCATATGTAGCTTGCATTTTTTGCTTTTTTTTTTAAGTCTGGCAAATCAATTTAAGAAGATTTACCATGGGCAATGTGTATATTTCATAGTTATTCTCACACATTTGTGCTGATGAGTTTTTAATGCAGAACAGTTGGTTTGTGTATGACGATCACAAGTGGCTTACTCCGCACAGTAAAAACAAGCCTTGTGAGAAACATACAAGTATTTCTCTTCTGTGTGGAAACTGAATGACTTCCAAGACTGAAGATTTTATTTAATAAGTTTCCTTTCATCTGTATTTGCAAGTTATTTGCCACAAGTGTTATTTCCCACGGAAGTAAATATTCGGTCTAGGCACTTTTCATGAAATCTGGTAATTAAATGTAGTTATGAAGACAATAAATTAATTGTATGTTCTGCACATGTCTGCAGTCTTCTTCATGGGTCATTAGACATCCAAATATGCATAACATTGAGCTCTGTGGAGCTTCTCAATTCCAAAAATGCCCTACATATTCTGTAACTCCTGTGAGATACAATAACCTTATATAAACTGCCCAGTTATGTAACTTATTGCGTAACTGAGAAGAACAGGTTTGCTTTAGACCTGTTATTGTTAGATAATCGATAGGACGTCCTAACATAGAGATGTTGATGGGTATATAGGGATACAGATTATAGGGAGGGCAAAAGGGGCAATACCACCCCCTAGTCCTTCCCAGACACTTTCCACACCAAGGAACTTTGTGGCATGGGTCTTTGAGAAAATTTAAAGCGTACCGACAACAATATAAAAGTTTTAATAGAGCTTCATTCTCTGCTGGCAATGCTGACTAGAAGGAATCCATGGTAGGGCATGCATGTTTATTGCCGTAGAAGAAGGGGATAAGCAGCTGTTGGCTTACTAAGCTACCTCTAGAGGTGCTTATCTACTAGTAGAAAAAAGGATCAGGGGAGTTAAAATCCAACATTTCCTGCCTTGTTTCCCTCAAGCTCATTATTGTCATAAGATCCTGTTGTCATCAGTGGGATCTGCCGACAATTATCTAATACCTATGTATTTTTTTTACCCTGATCTGGGGGTAGAAGCACCACCAAAACGTTTTGCCCAATGTACTCTCCCAACCTTGATCCAGCCCTATCCCCTGTTCCCCGGTTCTGGGAAGAAAAGAAAAGATTTTGGGAATGTTATGTTTATGAAGCCCGTTGACCAATCAGAAGTGCCAATACTCCTCTTTTCTTGTATTCTTTGGGTGATGTAAATTTATAGTATTAAAATAGGACACGGATTATGGGTTTAGTTTGTTAATAGTCTGACAGGAAGGGGTTCCTGTAACATTAAATGAGATATTTGTGGCATATCCACAGTATATGCTATAAATCCAATAGGTGGGTGTCCATCTATCGGACCTCAACCTTTCAAGAGAACGGGAGTCCCCTGACCCTACTTTAGCAAGGTAATGCAGTTGATGGTGGCTGCTTGTAGCAAGAGTCAAGTGTAGAGGTGGCCACGCGTGTGCATAGATCTCTCCATTGGCTTGCTTGGCTGTTTCCTTAACTCCCATAAACATCAATTATGAAAACCAGGCAAATTTGTGGCCACTTCACTATTTGGTCTCCTCTTTTGTTTGACTACCGGCGACCTTTTGTTTGCGAAATGGGGGTTTGGAGGTAAGGGTCGTTTCTCCTGATCCCAGAGGTGACAACCCCCACCTATAAGACATTTAAGGCATTTCCTATGGATATGGCATACATTATTTTAATGAACAATTTCCTAACATGTTTTTGTAGATGGTTCTGACTGAGGTAAAGCTGCCCATACAACTGAGAAAGGTGTCAGTTCGTTCGGCGGACAGTTATTTCTCCTGACTCCATCATAAACATGGACACTCGGCTCGTGTTTTCAGTAGCCATCCAGTGCAGAGTAATAGCAGCTCCATCCAAACCACAGCATATATAATGTATATTACAACCATCACACTGTTACAGGTCTGCAAAGTAACAGTTGAAGCCACTAACTCAGACGTAATGAGAAAAGTGTTGCCAGGATAAACATGAAAACAAATAGCCAGCCAAAGGAAACATATTAAATCTCCTCTATGCATTCATCTTAAGTGCCCCACTCTCCACAGATAACACAATGTAAGCTGTCCACTGGCTGCCTTTCCCAAGACATAGATCTTTTAGATAAACCCATCATAATGATATCTTATATTTAATTTAATTAATTTGCTCAAGGAAATTATCTAGGGATATAATGAGCATTTTGACCCCACAGTTTTTTTACAGAAATTATTGGATGTAGGCCGTGAAAATCAAAATCTTTTCAAAGAAAATGTAGGTTTAGGGATTTTTTTTCTCATTTCCACAAGGACTAAAGGGGAAAAGCACCACAAAATTTGTAAAGCAATTTCTCCCGAGTAAAACAATACCCCACATGTGGTCATAAACGGCTGTTTGGACACACGGCAGGGCTTAGAAGGGAAAGAGCGCTTTTTGGCTTCTGGAGATCACATTTAGCAGGATTGGTTTGCGGAGGCCATGTCGAATTTGCAAATCACCTGAGGGGAGAAAACGATGAAAACGCACAAAAAGTGACTCCATTTAGGAAACTACACCCCTTGAGGAATTAATCTAGGGGTGTAGTGAGCATTTTGACCCTACAGGTGTTTCATAGAATTTATTAGAATTGGTGTAATGACGGGGGTAGGGAAACGGACAAGTGAGCCCTAATCTACCCACCACTCTGTCCCTGCCTACTTGCAACGACCCGTCCTAGGCGACGGGGTACAACTGGGCGGCGGTCCCTACGCTCAGTAAGTGCAAGAGACAAACAGACAAGGGAACATAAAGCAAAGGGAAATGGGGCAGTTGCCCACGGCAACACCGTGAGCAACAAGAGTGGTGAACGAGCCAAGTCAAACCAGGAGTGCACGAGGTACCAAACGCAGAGCAGGAGAGTAGTCAGAAAGCCAGGGTCAGTATGGAGCAGGATCAAATAGTCAGAAGCTGTAGCTGGGCCAGGAAACCACACAAGAAGAATCACAAGCAAAGGAGGAACAGGAAAGGCAGGTATAAATAGACAGAGGGCGGGAGCTAGCTCCGTCTGGCCAGGCTGCGATAGGCTCTCCCACTTCTAAGCCTGCCATCCTGAGTGGTGGAAGCTGGAGTCAGTCTCAGAGACATAGACTCAGGTGCAGACTGATTACCTATGGGCGTATACACAGAAGTTGTGCCTGGCAGATCCTTTACAATTGGGCAGTGAAAATGAAAACAATTCCTTTTCTTCAATAAGATATAGCCTTAGCTAAAAAAAAATCATTTTCCCAACAAATAAAGGAAAAAAAGAACCCCAACATTTGTAAAGCAATTTCTCCAGAGTACGGAAATTCCCCATATGTGGTCATAAACTGCTGTTTGGGCACACGACAGAGCTCAGAAGGGAAGGAGCGCCATTTGGCTTTTGGGAGTGTAGATTTTGCTGGATTGGTTTCTGGGCGCCTGTGGGACCAAAACAGTGGAAACCCACCAGAAGTAACCACATTTTTGAAAATACACCCCTCAATGCATTCCCCTAGGGGTGTAGTGGGCAAGTTAACCAGCAGGTGTTTTGCAGAAATTAGTGTGCACTCGATATTGCAGAGTGAAAATGGGATTTTTTTTCCATAGATATGCCAATATGTGGTGCCCAACTTGTGCCACCATAACAAGACAGCTCTCTAATTATTATGCTGTGTTTCCCGGTTTTAGAATCACCCTACATGTGACCCTAATCTTTTGCCTAGACATTTGACAGGGCTCAGGAGTGAAAGAGTACCATGCGAAATTGAAGCTTAATTTGGCGATTTACAAAGTATTGGTTCACAATTGCAGAGGCTCTGATGTGAAATAATAAAAGAAACCCCTGAGAAGTGACCCCATTTTGGAAACTAAGGTATTTATTAAGGGGTGTAGTGAGCATTTTCACCCCACAGGTCTTTTCCATAAATGAATGCGCTGCGGATGGTGCAAATTAAAAATTAATATTTTTCCCCAGATATGCCAATTCAGTGGCAAATATGTTGTGCCTAGCTTGTGCCACTGGAGACACACACCCCAAAAATTGTTAAAAGGGTTCTCCCGGGTATGGTGATGCCATATATGTGGAAGTAAACTACTGTTTGGGCATGCTGTAGGGTTCAGAGGGGAGGCAGCGCCATTTTGCTTTTGGGGGGCGGATTTTGCTTGGTAGTAGTTTTGTTGAGTATTGCTGGTGTTTACGTTTATAATGTGGGGGTACATGTAAGCTGGGCAGAGTATATCAGGGGCATAGTCAGGTAGTATAATAATGGGGTAAAAAAACAATAAAATAATCTATAGATGTGTGTTACGCTGTGAAGCAATCCTTTTTGCACAGGCCGGTATCGCACTGATAAATGTCCTTTCTTATCCCCCTTTTGGTCCATACTCTGCACCTTTGCATTTTGGGGAATTTTGCTCTGAAGTGTTGTCCTGGTATAATACGGGCGCCCTCGCTTCCAGCAGATATGTTTGAGTCCTCCCCTTCTTTGTTCCGTAATTTTAGGGTCTTGATAAATCGCCTTTTGAAACAGAAGAAATATTCCCCTTGGTCCTGCACAACTGCATACTTTTCTTTCCTGACTTATTGGAGCCTTAACTAATTTTATTTTTTCATAGACATAGTGGTATGAGGGCTGTTTTTTTGCGGGACAAGCTGTAGTTATTATTGGTACCATTTTGGGGTAAATGCGACTTTTTGATCACTTTTTATCCTATTTTTTGGGAGGCCAGGTAACCAAAAAACTGCAATTCTGGCATAGTTTTTTTCAGTTTTTTTTATACAGGGTTCACCATGCGTTATAAACTACATGTTAACTTCATTCTGCGGGTCAGTTCAATTCCGGCGATACCTAATTTATAGCACTTTTTTATGTCTTACAACGTTTTGCATAATAAAATTAATAAAATTACTTTTGTAAAGAGAATGTATTTTTTCTGTCGCCAAGTTGTGAGAACCATAACTTTGTAACTTTTTTGTCGACTGAGCTGTATGAGGGCTTGTTTTTTACAAGACGAACTATAGTTTTTATAGGTATCATTTTTGGATACGTGCGACTTTTTGATCACTTTTTATTCCAATATTTGTAGGACAAAGTGACCAAAAAAACAGAAATTCTGGTTTCGTTTTTTACGTGTTTTTTTTACGCTGTTCACCCCATGCAATAAATAATATAATATTTTTATAGCTCAGGCCGTTACGGTTGCGGCGATACCAAATATGTATGGTTTATTATTTTTTTCAATAATAAAGAACTTGATAAGGGAAAAGGGCGATTGTATTTTATTTTATTATTTGAAACTTTTATTTTTTTAACTTTTTTTTTTACACTTTTTTATACTTTTTTTTACACTTTTATTAGATCTGTCATTTATTGACTGCAACCCAATTAGGCTTCGCCTCCCGGCGGGGCCTAATCGTCTTCCGTAATGACAGAGCAGGAGGCCCTTGGGTCTCCTGCTGCCATAGCAGCAGTCGCCAGTCCTGATTGCCTGTCAGAGCTGGCGATCTGCTAGCAACCGCTAAGATGCAGCGATCAATTTTGATCGTTGCAGCTAAGGGGTTAATGGCAGGGATCGGAGCTATCTCCAGTTCCTGTCGTTACAGGTGGATGTCAGCTGTAATATACAGCTGACATCCACCGCTGATGATGCCGGCTCAGCTCCTGCTTGGGTCCTGACGGCTTTCGTGCTAGGCAGACCGGGATGCAAGTATTAGGCCTCCGGTTGCCATTGCAGCCACCGGAACATTGGCAATTTCATTGCTGGGGTTTCGATGAGCTGCAAACACCTTAAAAGCAGCGATCGCGTCTGAGCGCTGCATTTAAGGGGTTAATGGCGGGGATTGAAGCTAATTTCGGTCCCCGCCATTACAGCCGGATGTCAGCTGTAAGATACCGCTGACAGCCGGCGATGATGGCACCGGCTCAGCTTCTGAGCCGGTGCCCAGCATTTGTCATATGGATACAGCAAAATGCGGGAAGCACTAGCTTTCCATGACGTATCCATACGGCAAATGTCGGGAAAGGGTTAAAGAGATTTTACACCCAAAATATTAATTCTCCCATACATTAGTAAATCGGAAGTTAGGGCAGCTCTCTAACTTCTGATTTACTAACATGTTTTCTTTATACATTTTGGGTAGAAATTCTCTATAAAGCGTCTCGGTCAGGTCTCCTATCCTCCCCTATCTGAGAACTATATAGGATAAAGGGGGATAAGCTGACATACATAGGTTGTTATGTGATTCAGTCTTTTCATGTAAAAAGCTGTAAATGCTGTCAGGACATAGAGAAAGCATAAGAGTCCTGCTTCCCCCGCCACACACATAGAGAGAGCCTGTGAGTCCTGCTTCCCCCGCCACACACATAAAGAGGGCCTGTGAGTCCTGTTTCCCCCGCTACACACATAAAGAGGGCCTGTGAGTCCTGTTTCCCCCGCCCCATACAGTGATTGACAGTTTTTCTTGCAGTTCAATTTGTAGATATGTAGAGCTGTCAATCACTCTGTGTGGGTGGGGGAAGCAGGACTCACAGGCTTTCTCTATGAGTCCTGGACGAATTTACAGGTTTTTGTCTTTTTTATAGGAAAACACTGTAACAAAGCATACAAATATATACACTATCTGGACAAAAGTATTGGGACAGCTACACATTACATACAGGACATTTTATGACATCCTATTCTAAATCAATAGATAGTAATATGGAGTTGGTCCTCCCTTTGCAGCTAAAACAGCTTCTACTCTTCTGGGAAGGCTTTCTACAAGATTTTGGTGTAGGACGCTATTCCAGGGAACAAAACAAGACTGGTCAGTATTGGTGATTTATTGATGTAAGGGATTTTTATTGTATCTCATCAATTTTGTGCTCAGCACTTTAACTTTCAATGTGGCGAAACTCTAGTTATCTAAGTAGCACAGCTTTTGCGCTCATGTGAATACCAGAGGAGGATTGGAGCTCTGCAGTTCTTGAGTCAGCAGAGCGTTGGCGACTTTCATGCAATATGCGCCTCAGGACTCCGCGATCCTGCTCTGTAACGTTACATGGTCTGTCACGTTGTAGTTGAGTTGCTGTGGTTCCTAAACGCTTCCACTTTGCAATGATACCACTCACATTTGATGGTGGATAATCTAGGAGGGAAGAAATTTCAGGAACTGACTTGTTACAACGGTGGCGTCCTACTACAAGACTACGCTGGAATTCAGTGAGATCTTAACAACGACCTATTCTTTCACAAATGTTTGTAATGACGACTGCATGACTAGGTGCTGGATTTTATACACCAGTGGAAATGGAACTGGATGAAACTCCTGAATTCAATGATTAAGAGTTGTGTCCCAATACTTGTGTCCATATTCTGTATATCGGTATTTCTTCCTCTTTCCTATCTGGAGACCTGACAAAGACTCTTTAAGTGTCATCCAATATTCCATGCATCTATTCCTTTACTTCTCCTTATACATCCAGATATACTGTATGCAGAATTGAGGACAGATTTTATTATTTTCTTTCCTGTTTTTTGTTGATCTGGCAGTACATTCCTAAATTTGTGGTTTCCCATTAAAATGTAAAAGAAATACAAAATACAACTTGTTCCGATATAAGAAAACAATCTTTAATTACTCCAGATCACGGATTCCTTGTCCGGGGGAACATTGATGTCGTTCACCCTTCTTTTCGTCTGTCGGCTGAATTTCCATGACACAGCACGGCATTTCCGTTTGGCTTGATGGTACTATAGCTGACTGACACATGAAATTAGTTTGTACAGGTATGGAGACACTAGACCGCAAATAAAGAAAAACACTGTAGTAATGATAATAACGTAGTAATAGGGTAAATAAGGCCAACTTTTACCTTCAAATAATATTGATTTACTTATTACATAAGCTACACTGCAAACATATTAAAGAGGTTTTTAGATTTAAGACATTGTTGGCATATAGCAAAGATATGTTATTAATGTCCAATTGGAAGGGGCCGATCACCGTGATCCCTGCTGATCA
The DNA here is from genome assembly GCF_050947455.1 of Rhinoderma darwinii. Lineage (NCBI taxonomy): Eukaryota > Metazoa > Chordata > Amphibia > Anura > Rhinodermatidae > Rhinoderma > Rhinoderma darwinii. The sequence goes on along the minus strand of NC_134689.1, from coordinate 381,987,235 downwards.
GTAGTAAAGGCCTTGCCTTTTCGGCTCCGCCCTGTTTTTTTTTATTTTATTTCTTTAAACAGCATGACTGACCATGGGACAGCCAAAAAAAGAACTGTCCAAGAACCAATGCCACTTCATTCTAATGAAAGTCAGGGGTCACAGTGGTCAGACTCCTACTAATCAGACAAAGATGGCATATCCTAGCAATAGGCTATCAAAGTTTTAAGTGAGAAAGCCCCTTTAAGTAAAATCTGTTTGTTTCTGGGAGCCACCAATGCAGATCATATTGATTCTCACTCAGCCTTTCCAGATTTCTGAATAACAAATCTGTGTAGTTCTATACTGCTGATTACATTGGCTGTCCACTTTGGACAATGTCTTTTTGTTTGAAGTTACACAGATAACAGAATGTCCTGCTAATGGGACCCACAGTGATCAGTTGTGATCTATGGGGAAACCTATCACCACGGCAGGAAAAATAAAGCATTACACAGTGAACATTGAAATAAATGGGATGTCCTTGTAATGTACTGATGTACCCGATATGCCAGAGAGAGATGTTCTCCTCTTTGGCTAATATATGAGGGTCTTGAACAGGTGACCCCCCCCCCCTCTATTAACTCAGAGATTCCTACAAGGATATTTAAAAATGGGTTTCCTAAACCAGAAAACCATATAACTAGGCAGGTTTGTCACTCTGCATGTTTATTGTTACTGATGAAGGGGATCAAAGTCCTCTGAAATGTGTTGTACTCTAACTAAATCCATTTTGCATGAAACCACAAGTCACATTTCCTCCATTTGTTGGGAAGCACACTCTACTGATTTTCTAAGAACTTTTCCATATACCTCTTGTTCCACTCTTGATGTGCAGCGCTAACATCTTCGACGTTTCAGCATCCCTTCTTCAAAGCCTACATTTGTGTTGGGTCTATTAAACTCAACCGAAAAATTTCTAATCCTAGAGATTGTGATTGCTATAATGTCCCATGAAGGGCCGTATGTCTTTTCTTCTTTCTTTAGTATTCTAGACTCTGAGTGACATCCATTGTGGCAGGTGGAATTGCCACCATTTTATTTTCACCCAGTGTCGCGTTACTGGTGTATTAAGCTGGATACTTTTGGCTGAAGATCTGATTTCAAATAGACTTCGTGTGCTGAGAGCAATTATACAGATGTAGCAGGGATGGCACACAAGCAGGAAGTCAGACGAAGCTGGGTCGGTACACAAGTAGGAAGTCAGATGAAGCTGGGTCGGTACACAAGCAGAAATTCAGATGAAGCTGGGTCGGTACACAAGCAGGTAGTCAGATGAAGCTGGGTCGGTACACAAGCAGGAAGTCAAATGAAGCAGGGTCGGTACACAAGCAGGAAGTCAGATGAAGCCGGGTCGGTACACAAGCAGGAAGTCAGATGAAGCCGGGCCGGTACACAAGCAGGAAGTCAGATGAAGCCGGGTCAGTACACAAGCAGGTAGTCAGATGAAGCTCGGTCAGTACACAAGCAGGAAGTCAGATGAAGTTGGGTCAGTACACAAGCAGGAAGTCAGATGAAGCTGGGTCGGTACACAAGCAGGAAGTCAGATGAAGCTGGGTCAGTACACAAGCAGGTAGTCAGATGAAGCTGGGTCGGTACACAAACAGGAAGTCAGATGAAGCTGGGTCGGTTCACAAGCAGGAAGTCAGATGAAGCTGGGTCGGTACACAAGCAGGAAGTCAGATGAAGCTGGGTCGGTACACAAGCAGGAAGTCAGATGAAGCTGGGTCAGCACACAGATGGTAGTCAGCAATTCCAAACAGGAGCAAGTAGAAGGCAACAGAAGCAGAGCAAACAAGTACTCAAGAAAAAGCCTTAATTTAGGAAGTACCTAATCATAGGCCCAAACAGGAAACAGGAACCAAGATTTTTCCGAGGTAAAACTGACCATCTTGGAAAAGGGCAAGTTCATTGGGATATAGTGGCCTCTTGTGGCTGGAGGTGGAAATGGCTGACGATATTCCTAACACCCAGATTAAGTAAAGAAATCAATCTGGGAGACATAAAAGTCTACGTCTGGTCCTCCAGCTGTTGTATTACAATATAAACTACGTAGAATTCCTTACTGAGGCACAGGACACCAGAGGCCATCTTCCTCTCAGAGTGCTGTATTCTGAAGTTTTTATCAATCATATGTACCATGAGCAGGGGCAAAGCTATAAGTAATGCAGAGGTAGCAGTCGCATCTGCGCCCAAGTGCCCGAGGTAGCCACACATTAGGGCCAAGAGGCCTCAAGTCACGCTTATGACCATGAGCCCATCTGTAGTATAAACAGTTACACTGCTAGTTTCCGGAGGCATGGTGTCACCCAAATTTATTTTTCAAAACCACTAAAAAATTGAGTAAGTCATACACTTCTTTCTTCAAAAATATTAAAATGGTATTTCCCTCAGCACTATCCAATCTATCTATCAAGGTCTCTGCACTCCATGTACAAAAATATTTGACTTAATATTTTATCTTATATGTGCAACTTCTATTACTGAGCAAATGCCCCATCCCTACTATATATAGTTTATACATGAATTGCTTTAATCTCAGAAGTGTATATATCTGTACATTATGTCCCCTGTGGGATGAAGGTAAGGGAAGTCCAACATTAACCTCACCTCCTGTGAACATCAGGAAACCCAGGGGCGGACATACCGCATGTGCAGCCGGTGCAGCTGCACAAGGGCCCCGCGTGGGAAGGGGGCCCGTTCCTCTGCTGGCCGACTCAGTTCTCAGCTGCGCGATGCTGAGGACTGAGACAGAGGCCCGTGGACCACTGGCGTAGCTATAGGGGTCGCAGCGGTCGCAATTGCGACCGGGCCCCGAAGCCAGGGGGGCCCACGGCCCCCCGCACCACATCAATAAAAAGTTACTATAGTAACTCGGGCCGCGGGCCCCTGTTACTATAGTAACATACTTTACTTACCTTCCTGGTTCCGGATCGCAGCGGAGGTCCTGACGTCAGGCGCTGTGCGCAGCACATGACGTCACAGCGCTATGCGCCGCGCACAGCATCGAGACGACAGAACTCCCGCCGCGGCCGAAGAGGAAGGTAAGATAGCCCTGACTGGCGGGGTCCGACTCCTGGGACCCGCCAATCAGCTGTTTTGAAGGGGCCGCAGCACTCGTACGAGAGCTGCTCCCCTTCATTCCTGTCACTTCATTCCGGTCACACTGTGAATCGGTTTCGGCGATTCACAGTGTGGGCGAGTAGTGAAATGAAGGGGAAGCAGCTCTCGTACGAGTGCTGCGGCCCCTTCAAAACAGCTGATTTGCGGGTCCCGGGCGACACATCAGCTATTGATGGCCTATCCTGAGGATAGGCCATCAATGTTTAGGGACTGCACAACCCCTAAGCCTACGATGTAGCAGGCTTAGGGGGCCCATGAGACAGGATCACAGATTGTGTGATGCTGTCTGCTGGGCCCTGTATCTAAGCCAATCACATGGTAGGCTTAGATACATGGCCCATGCGTGATCCTGTCTGCTGGGCCCTGTATCTAAGCCTACCACACTGTAGGTTTAGATACAGGGCCCCAGCACACAGTAATCTTATACTGTATAAGATTACTGTCTGCTGGACCCTGTATCTAAGCCTACCTTGTGGTAGGCTTAGATACAGGGTCCCACAGACAGTATCACACATGGGCCCTGTATCTAAGCCTTAGGGTATGTGCACAGACACTAATTACGTCCGTAAGTGACGGATGTATTTCGGCCGCAAGTACCGGACCGAACACACTGCAGGGAGCCGGGCTCCTAGCGTCGTACTTATGTACGACGCTAGGAGTCCCTGCCTCGCTGTGGGACAACTGTCCTGTACTGTAATCATGTTTTCAGTACCGGACAGTTGTCCGGCAGCGAGGCAGGGACTCCTAGCGTCGTACATAACTATGATGCTAGGAGCCCGGCTCCCTGCAGTGTGTTCGGTCCGGTACTTGCGGCCGAAATACGTCCGTCAATTCCGGACGTAATTAGTGTGTGTGCACATACCCTAACACATGTGTTACTAATCATTTTTTGTGTGTTTTCTTACAGGTTCGGTCGTTGCACTACGGCGGATTCCAGGACTACTTCGATGACAGCTTTTTTTTTTATTAATAAAATGGTTAATGAGGGTTGTGTTTTTTTTTTTTATTTCAATAAAATATTTTTTCTATGTCTTTGTGGTTTTTTTTAAACTATATTACTACCGCCTTAGTAATGGCCGCCGGCTGATTGACAGCATCCATTGCTAAGGCAGGGCTTAGTGTTAGCCGGTGCAGAGGCTAACACTAACCCCCTTTATTACCCCGGTACCCACCGCCACCAGGGGTGCTGGGAAGAGCCGGGTACGATCCAGTACCTGACCATCTGTAGTGATGGTCGGCCACTGGGGTGGCCGCAGGCTGGTATTATCAGGAGGGGAAAGGCCAGATACAGTGGCCCTTCCTACCCTGGTGATGCTAGGCTGCTGCTGCTTTATTGTATCTGGCTGGTTATGAAAATGGGGGGGACGCCACGTCATTTAAAAAATAATTGGAAAGAACGATGTCGGGTCCCCCCCAATTTTCATAACCAGCCAGATACAACACAGCAGCAGCAGGCAGCATTACAAGGGTGGGAAGGGCCACTGTTTTTGGCCTTCCCCAGCCTAATACTACCAGCCTGCGGCCACCCCGGTGCCTGCCCGTCACTACAGCTGGTCGGGTACTGGTTTGTACCCGGCTCTTCCCAGTACCCCTGGTGGCGGTGGGTACCGGGGTAATAATGGGGGTTAGTGTAGACTCTGCACCGGCTAACATTAAGCCTCGCCTTAGTAATGGAGGTTGTCAATCAGCCAGCGGCCATTACTAAGGCGGTGATAATAAAGTTTAAAAAGATACAAGCACATAGAAATTTTTTTTATTGAAATAAAAACACAACCCTCATTAACCATTTTATTGAGAATAAAAAAAACGCCGTCATTGAAGTCCTCGTATCCGAAGTCCAACAACCGAACCTGTAAAAAAAACACAAACACACAAAAATAATCAGTAACACATAAAGAAGCAAAATTATTATTCTTACCTTTCCTGGGTCCAGCGCTGGAGCCGCAATGTCAGCGAGCTGGGCCCTGTATCTAATCCTATCATGTGTGATACAGTCTGCTGAGCTGTGTATCTAATCCAATCATGTATGATACTGTGCTGGGCCCTATATCTAATCCGATCATGTGTGATACTGTCTGCTGAGCCACTGTATCTAATCCTATCATGTGTGATACTGTCTGCTGAGCCACTGTATCTAATCCTATAATGTGTGGTACTGTCTGCTGAGCCACTGTATCTAATCCTATCATGTGTGATACTGTCTGCTGAGCCACTGTATCTAATCCTATCATGTGTGGTACTGTCTGCTGAGCCACTGTATCTAATCCTATCATGTGTGGTACTGTCTGCTGAGCCACTGTATCTAATCCTATCATGTGTGATACTGTCTGCTGGGCCACTGTATCTAATCCTATCATGTGTGATACTGTCTGCTGAGCTGTGTATCTAATCCTATCATGTGTGATACTGCCTTCTGAGCCACTGTATCTAATCCTATCATGTGTGATACTGTCTGCTCAGCCACTGTATCTAATCCTATCCATAGTTTATAGGGTCGTAGTGCTATAGATATGCTATGCTGTCTCCTATACACACACTTTTTTTTGGGGCGGACACATATGTATTGGGGCTATTTCCCGGACATTTTAAGCCCTGAGGGTATGTTCACACGGCAGCGTCTGTTACGGCTGAAATTACTGTGCTGTTTTCAGGAGAAAACAGCACCGTAATTTCAGCCGTAATGGCATGTGCAGGCGTCTTTTGCTGCGTCCACTACGGAAGTAATTGAAGCTGGTTTTCCATGGAGTCCATGGAAAACGGCTCCATTTACATCTGAAGAAGTGACAGGCAGTTTTTTACGCGCCGCCTTTCGACAGCGGCGCGTAAAAAAAAATGACCATCGGCACAGAACATCGTAAGACCCATTCAAATGAATGGGCAGATGTTTTCCGACGCTTTTGAGCCGCATTTTCGGATGTAATTCAATGCTAAAACGCCCAAATTACGTCCGTAAATAGTGTGTGTGTGAACCCAGCCTTAGTGACGCCCCGGCTGCTAGTGCTGCATTGTTGGGTCACTTAGGAGACCCAGCGATGCAGCTGAAAGCGGACCGTCGGCCATGAGAAGTTTGCGGGGTGGGGGGGGGGGGGGGCCCCCTGGCACATTATCTGCACAGGGGCCTTTTGCAGTCTGTGTCCGCCACTGAGGAAACCTCAACTTTTATGATCTTTGTGTTAAGAAATATTTCCACTCATAAAATCCAGCGCGTATAGGATGTGAATGCAAGTGTTGATAACAATCTGTATGGTGAAACTTTTTACCCTTGGTGTGAATGATATACTTGTCCAGACCATTGCTGATGATGAGAGGGAGACAGGTCAACTTTAGTTGTTTTATATGACATGTTCTGCGTCAAATGGGAAATCCTAACATTTTACAAAAATTATATTTTGAAAGGACCATAAACAGGTAGTACCATGTAAATGATACTAAATAAAAAATACATCAAATAGTTCATATAGCCAAAGATTGAAATAAATATAATGAAAAGTTGGCCATCAACAATACCAGATATACATCTCAGGAGCTTTGAGACATAAAATACTCTCTAGTATGGTATATATGTAACATAAAAAAGGCCTGCACTCCATGTATACCACATCTTTTACCAGGAATGGTCAAGTGCAGTAGAACAAAGTAGTCTTCTAGCATCATCTACAGCAGGGGTCTCAAACTAGGCCGGGTAAGTGGGCCACATATAGAAAAAATGTGAAGTTGACGGGCCGCATTACTTTCAAATTTGATACAATACAAAATTATTGTAAATTAATTACTTATTTGAACTACTATAATAATACTACATTACTATAACACTACATTACTATAACAATACTACATTACTATAATAATACTACATTACTATAATACTACATTACTATAACAATACTACATTACTATAACATTACTATAACAATACTACATTACTATAATAATAATACTACATTACTATAACAGTACTACATTACTATAATAATACTACATTACTATAACACTACATTACTATAACAATATTACATTACTATAATAATACTACATTACTATAACAATACTACATTACTATAATGCTACATTACTATAATACTACTACATTACTATAACAATACTACATTACTATAATGCTACATTACTATAATACTACTACATTACTATAACAGTACTACATTACTATAACAATAGTACATTACTATAACATTACTATAACTATACTACATTACTATAATAATAATAATAATACTACATTACTATAACAGTACTACATTACTATAATAATACTACATTACTATAACACTACATTACTATAACAATATTACATTACTATAATAATACTACATTACTATAATAATACTACATTACTATAATAATACTACATTACTATAATACTACATTACTATAACAATACTACATTACTATAATACTACATTACTATAACAATACTACATTACTATAATGCTACATTACTATAACAATACTACATTACTATAACAATACTACATTACTATAACAATACTACATTACTATAATGCTACATTACTATAATACTACTACATTACTATAACAATACTACATTACTATAACAATACTACATTACTATAATGCTACATTACTATAATACTACTACATTACTATAACAGTACTACATTACTCTAACAATAGTACATTACTATAATAACAATACTACATTACTATAATACTACATTACTATCATAATACTACATTACTATAACAATATTACATTACTATAATAATACTACATTACTATAACAGTACTACATTACTATAACAATACTACATTACTATAATGCTACATTACTATAATACTACTACATTACTATAACAGTACTACATTACTATAACAATAGTACATTACTATAATAACAATATTACATTACTATAATAATACTACATTACTATAACAATACTACACTACTATAATACTACATTACTATAACAATATTACATTACTATAATACTACATTACTATAACAATATTACATTACTATAATAATACTACATTACTATAACAATACTACATTACTATAATAATACTACATTACTATAATCTACATTACTATAACAATACTACATTATTATAATAATACTACAGAGAGAAGACAAGAACTATAATCCAGCGCTTGAAGGTAAGTAAAAGGAATCGACGTTCTACTTTTATTGATATAACAAATTTTTAAAAGAAGATGAAGTAACAAAGTGGAATAAGGGAGGAAGGTTGAAATCGCCTTTAGTTAATTTGCCTACGCGTTTCTGACACGTCCTGTGTTCTTAATCATGGCATGTGTATAATAATACTACATTACAATAACAATATTACATTACTATAATAATACTACATTACTATAACAATACTACACTACTATAATAATACTACATTACTATAACAATAAACCAGAACAAGAAACAAGTCACGACCAGGTGTTTGAAAAAATACAAATAATCTTTATTAAAGTCAATTAGACACATGGAGACAACGTATAACACTTAGACATACTAAAATGCCATGGACCCTTGAACACAAACGGAATCCGAACGTAAAAGCAGAGTAGCCCCCCAGATGTAAAAATGGTCTGACACAACCTATATATGGCTAAAGTGCATAAATACATATTAATGAGCAGGTACTAGGCATGGTACGCTTTGCACAGATGAACACATAAATAAGTATAGAGAATATATATAAGGTACAATCTAAGTAAAAACGACATGTAAAGTAGTATACCTACACCTGCGTATAAGAAGATAAATAGGAGATCAAGACCAGGAGGGGGACCTCTGCTTAACCCAACGCGCGTTTCGCTGGTGCTTCGTCAGGGGTTGACCCTGACGAAGCACCAGCGAAACGCGCGTTGGGTTAAGCAGAGGTCCCCCTCCTGGTCTTGATCTCCTATTTATCTTCTTATACGCAGGTGTAGGTATACTACTTTACATGTCGTTTTTACTTAGATTGTACCTTATATATATTCTCTATACTTATTTATGTGTTCATCTGTGCAAAGCGTACCATGCCTAGTACCTGCTCATTAATATGTATTTATGCACTTTAGCCATATATAGGTTGTGTCAGACCATTTTTACATCTGGGGGGCTACTCTGCTTTTACGTTCGGATTCCGTTTGTGTTCAAGGGTCCATGGCATTTTAGTATGTCTAAGTGTTATACGTTGTCTCCATGTGTCTAATTGACTTTAATAAAGATTATTTGTATTTTTTCAAACACCTGGTCGTGACTTGTTTCTTGTTCTGGTTTAGTTTTAATTAGTCACTAGGACCACTAGTATCATTCGGGGTATTATTCGGTTTGCTAAATTACTATAACAATACTACATTACTATAAAATACTACATTACTATAACAATACTAGTTACTATAACAATACTACGTTACTATAACAATACTACATTACTATAATACTACATTACTATAATACTACTACATTACTATACTACATTACTATGACAATACTACATTATGATAATACTACATTACTATAATACTACAGCGCAGCTCAATAAAAATGAAAGGAGCGCTGGTCACGCATGCGCACAAGCACGACCGGCGCTCCATTCATTTCTACGGAGCTGCCGACATAGACCCCGGAAGTCCGAGGTTTGTGATGGAGAACTTCAGGGGACTTTCAGTCCCCCGTTCTCCCTATCAATGACAGCAATCACACATGTATCCCCTATCCTGTGGATAGGGGATACATGTCTTTTGCTTAATGGCAGAGTGGGGAGATACCTCCCTGCTCTGCCGTAGTCATGTTAAGTGGCGTCGCGCAGTAGCAGCCATAGCGGCTGCTAGCGGAGTCTCTGGCCATGGTGGGGGCCCATGCCGGCGGATGACACGGGCCCCCTCATGCCGCGGGCCTCGTAGCAGCCGCTACGGCTGCTATAGCGGTAGTTACGCCACTGACATTACTATAACAATACTACGTTACTATAATAATACTACATTACTATAATACTACTACATTACTATAATACTACATTACTATAATAATACATTACTATAACAATACTAAATTACTATAATAATACTACATTACTATAATACTACTACATTACTATAATACTACATTACTATAATAATACATTACTATGACAATACTACATTACTATAATACTACATTACTATAACAATACTACATTACTATAATAATACTACATTACTATAATCTACATTACTATAACAATACTACATTACTATAACAATACTACATTATTATAATAATACTACAGAGAGAAGACAAGAACTATAATCCAGCGCTTGAAGGTAGGTAAAAGGAATCGACGTTCCACTTTTATTGATATAACACATTTTTAAAAGAAGATGAAGTAACAAAGTGCAGGAGGAATAAGGGAGGAAGGTTGAAATCGCCTTTAGTTAATTTGCCTACGCGTTTCTGACACGTCCTGTGTTCTTAATCATGGCATGTGTATAATAATACTAAATTACAATAACAATATTACATTACTATAATAATACTACATTACTATAACAGTACTACATTACTATAACAATACTACATTACTATAATCTACATTACTATAACAATACTACATTACTATAACAATACTACATTACTATAATACTACATTACTATACTGCATTACTATAATACTACATTACTATAATAATACTACATCACTATAACACTACATTGCTATAACAATACTACGTTACTATAATAATTCTACATTACCATAATACTACGTTATAATACTACATTAACATAGCAATACTACATTACTATAACAATACTACATTACTATGTCAATACTACATTAATATAACAATACTACGTTACTATAATAATACTACATTACTATAATACTTAATTACTATAATCCTACTACATTACTATAATACTACATTACTATAACAATACAACATTACTATAACAGTACTACATTACTATAAAAATACTACATTACTATAATCTACATTACTGTAACAATACTACATTACTATAAAAATACTACATTACTATAATCTACATTACTGTAACAATACTACATTACTATAATAATACTACATTACTATAACAGTACTACATTACTCTAACAATACAACATTACTATAATCTACATTACTATAACTACTACATTACTATGACAATACATTACTATAATACTACATTACTATAACAATACTACGTTACTATAATAATACTACATTACTATAATACTACATTACTATAATACTACTACATTACTATAATACTACATTACTATAACAATACAACATTACTATAATACTACTACATTACTATAACAATATAACATTACTATAACAATACTATATTACTATAATAATACTACATTACTAAAACAATACCACATTATAACAATACTACATTACTATAACAATACTACATTACTATAAAACTATATTACTATAACAATAATACTACTACATTACTATAATAATACTACTACATTACTATCACAATAATACTACAATACTATAATACTACATTACTAGAATACTGCATTACTCTAATACTATTACATTACTATAAGAATACTACATTACTATAATCTACATTACTATAATAATGCTGCATTACTATAACAATACTACATTACTATGACAATACTACATTACTATAATACTACATTACTCAGGGGCATAACTAGGAAAGACTGGGCCCCATAGCAAACTTTTGACTAGGGCCCCCCCCTGGGTGTCACACAACCCTCCCCCCTTGTAGATAGTGCCTTTTTTACAGGCCCCCCCTGTAGATAACGCCATACAGCCCCCTCTGTAGATAGCGCCATACAGTCTCCCCTGTAGATAACGCCATACAGCCCCCTCTGTAGATAGCGCCATACAGTCCCCCCTGTAGATAACGCCATACAGCCCCCTCTGTAGATATCTACAAAGGGGGCTGTTTGGCGTTATCTACAGGGGGGGCTGTATGGCGCCATCTACAGAGGGGGCTGTATGGCGCTATCTACAGAGGGGGCTGTATGGCATTATCTACAGAGGGGGCTGTATGGCACTATCCACAGGGGGACTGTATCGCGTTATCTACAGAGGGGGCAGTATGGCGTTATCTACAGAGGGGGCTGTATGGCGTTATCTACAGGGGGCTGTATGGCGCTATCCACAGGGGGACTGTATGGCGTTATCTACAGAGGGGGCTGTATGGCGTTATCTACAGAGGGGGCTGTATGGCGTTATCTACAGGGGGGCTGTATGGCATTATCTACAGGGGGGCTGTATGGCGTTATCTACAGGGGGGGCTGTATGGCGTTCTCTACAGAGGGGGCTGTATGGCGTTATCTACAAGGGGGACTGTATGGCGTTAGCTACAGGGTGGACTGTATGGCGTTATCTACAGGGGGGACTGTATGGCGTTATCTACAGGGGGTCTATATGGCGTTATCTACAGAGGGGGCTGTATGGCGTTATCTACAGGGGGGCTGTATGGCATTATCTACAGGGGGCTGTATGGCGTTCTCTACAGAGGGGGCTGTATGGCGTTATCTACAGGGGGGACTGTATGGCATTATCTACAGGGTGGACTGTATGGCGTTATCTACAGGGGGGACTGTATGGCGTTCCCTACAGGGGGGTCTGTAGGGAACGCCATACAGCCCCCCCTGTAGGGAACGCCATACAGCCCCCCTGTAGGGAACGGCATACAGCCCCCCCTGTAGGGAACGCCATTCAGCCCCCCCCTGTAGGGAACGCCTTACAGCCCCCCCTGTAGGGAATGCCATACTGCCCCCCCTGTGGATAGCGCCATACAGCCCCCCCTGTAGGGAACACCATACAGCCCCCCCTGTAGGGAATGCCATACAGCCCCCCCCTGTGGATAGCGCCATACAGCACCCCCTGTAGGGAACGCTATACAGCCCCCCTGTAGGGAACGCCATACAGCCCCCCCTGTAGGGAATGCCACACAGCCCCCCCTGTGGATAGCGCCATACAGCCTCCCACTGTGTATAGCGCCATACAGCCCCCCTGTAGGGAACGCCATACAGCCCCCCCTGTAGGGAACGCTATACAGCCCGCTCTGTAGGGAACGCCATTCAGCCCCCCCCCTGTAGGGAACGCCGTACAGCGTCCCCAACCCCCCAAAAAAATGCGACCTACAGTGTGAGAAGACAAAAGACATGTATCCCCTTTCCACAGGATAAGGGATACATGTGTGATCGCTGGCAGCGATAGGGAGAACGGGGGACCGAAAGTCCCCCAAGTTCTCCATGACTAACCTCTGACTTCCGGCGTCTGCGCAGCTCAATAAAAATGAAAGGAGCGCTGGTCACGCATGCGCACAAGCACGACTGGCGCTCCATTCATTTCTACAGAGCTGCCGACACAGACCCCGGAAGTCCGAGGTTTGTGATGGAGAACTTCAGGGGAACTATCAATGCCAGTGATCACACATGTATCCCCTATCCTGTGGATAGGGGATACATGTCTTTGCTTAATGGCAGAGCGGGGAGATACCTCCCTGCTCTGCCGTAGTCGTGTTCAGTGGCGTCGCGCTGTAGCAGCCATAGCGGCTGCTAGCGGAGCCTCCGGCCATGGTGGGGGCCCATGCCGGCAGACGACACGGGCCCCCTCATGCCGCCGGCCCCGTAGCAGCCGCTACGGCTGCTATAGCGGTAGTTACACCACTGACATTACTAGAACGATACTACGTTACTATAATAATACTACATTACTATAATACTACTACAATACTATAATACTACATTACTATAACAATACTACATTACTATGACAATACTACATTACTATAATACTACATTACTATAACAATACTACGTTACTATAACAATACTACATTACTATAATAATACTACATTACTATAATCTACATTACTATAACAATACTACATTACTATAACAATACTACATTATTATAATAATGCTACAGAGAGAAGACAAGAACTATAATCCAGCGCTTGAAGGTAGGTAAAAGGAATCGACGTTCCACTTTTATTGACAATATAACACATTTTTAAAAGAAGATGAAGTAACAAAGTGCAGGAGGAATAAGGGAGGAAGGTTGAAATCGCCTTTAGTTAATTTGCCTACTCGTTTCTGACGTCCTGTGTTCTTAATCATGGCATGTGTATAATAATACTACATTACAATAACAATATTACATTACTATAATAATACTACATTACTATAACAGTACTACATTACTATAACAATACTACATTACTATAATCTACATTACTATAACAATACTACATTACTATAACAGTACTACATTACAATAACAATACTACATTACTATAATCTACATTACTATAACAATACTACATTACTATAACAATACTACATTACTATAGTACTACTACATTACTATACTGCATTACTATAATACTACATTACTATAATAATACTACATCACTATAACACTACATTGCTATAACAATACTACGTTACTATAATAATACTACATTACTATAATACTACATTACTATAATACTACATTAACATAACAATACTACATTACTATAACAATACTACATTACTATGACAATACTACATTACTATAATACTATATTACTATAACAATACTACGTTACTATAATAATACTACATTACTATAATACTACATTACTATAATACTACTACATTACTATAATACTACATTACTATAACAATACTACATTACTATAACAATACTACATTACTATGACAATACTACATTACTATAACAATACTACGTTACTATAATAATACTACATTACTATAATACTACATTACTATAATACTACATTAACATAACAATACTACATTACTATAACAATACTACATTACTATGACAATACTACATTACTATAATACTATATTACTATAACAATACTACGTTACTATAATAATACTACATTACTATAATACTTAATTACTATAATCCTACTACATTACTATAATACTACATTACTATAACAATACAACATTACTATAACAGTACTACATTACTATAAAAATACTACATTACTATAATCTACATTACTGTAACAATACTACATTACTATAAAAATACTACATTACTATAATCTACATTACTGTAACAATACTACATTACTATAATAATACTACGTTACTATAATAATACTACATTACTATAATACTACATTACTATAACAATACAACATTACTATTACAGTACTACATTACTATAAAAATACTACATTACTATAATCTACATTACTGTAACAATACTACATTACTATAAAAATACTACATTACTATAATCTACATTACTGTAACAATACTACATTACTATAACAATACTACATTACTATAAAAATACTACATTACTATAATCTACATTACTATAACAATACTACATTACTATAATAATACTACATTACTATAACTGTACTACATTACTATAACAATACTACATTACTATAAAAATACTACATTACTATAATCTACATTACTATAACTACTACATTACTATGACAATACATTACTATAATACTACATTACTATAACAATACAACCTTACTATAACAATACTACATTACTAAAACAATACCATATTATAACAATACTACATTACTATAACAATACTACATTACTATAAAACTATATTACTATAACAATAATACTACTACATTACTATAATAGTACTACTACATTACTATAACAATAATACTACAATACTATAATACTACATTACTATAACACTACATTACTATAATAATACTACATTACTAAAACAATACCACATTATAACAATACTACATTACTATAACAATACTACATTACTATAAAACTATATTACTATAACAATAATACTACTACATTACTATAATAATACTACTATATTACTATCACAATAATACTACAATACTATAATACTACATTACTATAATACTGCATTACTCTAATACTATTACATTACTATAAGAATACTACATTACTATAATCTACATTACTATAATAATGCTGCATTACTCTAATAATATTACATTACTATAACAATACTACATTACTATAATAATACTACATTACTATAATACTACTACATTACTATAATAATAGCGCTAGGTTTAAACTTAACGGAAATCTGTGAGATTTCTCCACGTGCTTATTTCAACAATCCAGTTTTACGGTTTAAATGTCGCTAAATGCTGTCCAGCGGCTCAGTTGGCAGCATTTGGCAGACACACAAATGACTAGAGGCAGCCCCTTTTTAGATAGTGCCACTGAGCCCTCTATAGATAATGCCTCAGTGCCCACTATAGATAATGCCACAGTGCCCTCTGTAGATAATGCCACAGTGCCCTCTGTAGATAATGCCACAGTGCACTCTGTAGATAATGCCACACACTCCTAGAAAATGCCACAGTGCCCTCTGTCGATACTGCCACACACCCACCCATAGATAATGCCACAGTGCCCTCTGTAGATGCTGCCATAGTGCCCCCTGTAAATGCTGCCACAGTGCCCCTGTGTAGATCCTGCCACAGTGACCTCTGCAGATGCTGCCTCAGTTCCCTCTGCAGATGCTGTCACAGTGTCCTCTGCAGATTCCACAGTGCCCCCTGCAGATACTGCTGCAGTGCCCCCTGCAGATGCTGCCGCAGTGCCCCCTGCAGTTGCTGCCATAGTGCCCCCTGCAGATGCTGCCACAGTACGCCCTGCAGATGCTGCCACAGTGCGCCCTGCAGATGCTGCCACAGTGCGCCCTGCAGATGCTGCCACAGTGCCCTCTGCATATGCTGCCACAGTGCCCTTTGCAGATGCTGCCACACACACCCCCAGTAGTGAGCTCCAGTGGGGCTCTCTCTAGGACTGGAATCCCCAGCCAGTGTGATGCCGACGCTTTGGCCAGGGAT
Source organism: Rhinoderma darwinii (assembly GCF_050947455.1). Lineage (NCBI taxonomy): Eukaryota > Metazoa > Chordata > Amphibia > Anura > Rhinodermatidae > Rhinoderma > Rhinoderma darwinii. The sequence continues at coordinate 381,970,254 of NC_134689.1, read as the reverse complement.
TCCTTTGCTGGAGGAGCCCCCGACGTCAATGTCCATACCCAGTCATATAAGGGGCAAACACAGAGCCGGTGTCCCAGAGTGGAGCACTAGTATAGGCTCTGCTCCGGAACTCTGGGGAAGCTACTGACCTCAGTGTCCATATATGGACAGTGATGTTAGGGGCTTGCCCAGAGTTGGAGTCCCGGAGCAGAGCTGCTTCTAGCACTCTGCCTGGGATTCCAGCTCTGCTCCTGCCATCACTGTTCATATATGGATAGAGGTGTCAGGGGCAACCCCAGATCTGGAGTCCCCGGCAGAGCGCTAGTAGCGCTCCTACTGGGACTCCAGCTGTTCACCTGACATCACTGTCCAGCTCTGGGGAAGCCCTAGACATGGCTGTGCATATGTGGACAGCGATGTCAGGGAATTCCACAGAGTCCCGGAGCGGAGCCTATAGTAGCACTATGCCCGGGACTCCGGCTCTGGGGTAGCCTCAGACATCGCATGTCTATATATGGACAGCGATGTCGGGATTCCACAGAGTTCCGGAGCAGAGCCTATACTAGCGGCTCTGTGTCCCGCGGGCCGCAGATGACAGCCTCAGGTGCTGCATGCTTGAGATCCCTGATCTACATTATATATCTAGATCATATGCATATAAGCATTGAGTTTAGACTACTGCACCAACTCTCACAACATAAACCATGATCTTTCCATGATTCTAAGCAGCAGGTGACCTTTTCGACAGGGCTGTCTTTAGGCATAGGATTTTTTTTACCTAATGGAAAAATCCACATTTGGTCTTCAATAATTATTACTGGTCATCAGTAATAACAGCGAATGTTGAATGCTTTTGGAATAAAACCTATCTAGGTAGGCAGTGTCAAACTGGGGTTCCTTAGACCCACAAGTGGAGATGATTCTAAGGGCCCACCCTCCATCTATATAGAACATGTTATCATTGTACACATACAATATATCATAAATAAGGTCTAAAAGGTCATTTGTGAATCATCCCATACGAAATAGACCCTAGTGGCAAGTGATTGGCTCCAAAAAGCTCCAAATGGGGCTGTCTTCTGTTGGACCTTTATTGTGTTAGAGCCTGGGCCCACGGGAGGATCCTCTGGTTATTTGGTGGGACAGTCTGACCCTGTAAGTAGAGTTGGTGGCATTTGTAACCCAAAAATATGTATTTTAAAAAAATCCAAACATGGCCTCTAGTAATCAAGTTGGGATCTTCTACTGATCATGTGGTGTCTGGACATATCAAAATGTAATCTCATACTGTTTATTGCACTTTTTTGTACATTTGATCCCTATTATCTCAAATATATTTTTTCTCTAGTCATTTTTTTTGCCTAAATAAGTTTCGATTTCTGTCTAGAACCAATGACTGGTGTGAACTATTTGTTGATTTCCTATGTTCTTGTGGAGATCATTGTAGTTACTCTATGTTCTGTAGAACCTCTGATGATGCATTCCGGTAGTGTTCTGCATCAGGATGGATGTCTCCTAAGAAGTCAGATGGTTCCATACTCTAAATAGTAGAGGAGAGCAGCAGCAGAAAATTCAAGTTCCCCATACCTGTTTTCACATGGTGCTACCAGAAGAACACAGACTCTAGGAGAGGAGCAACGAGGAACATATCTTTCATTTTAGCCAAATTGTTCCTCTTCTCAAGCAGAATTATTGACCGACAGATATCCATTTGGAAATTCCTCTTAATACTCTAATTCCCTAATATATTAGTTAAACGGATATTGGTCTTCAAATCTTCATTAAACTGCTTACAAATGTAGTTGGATTTGGGAATTATGGTAGTGGGTATGGTAGGGTGACCCATCTTCAAGGCCGATTGTCAAGACTGATATGACCCCTTAGCTGCACCATCGATCATGTATTTTGTTCAGATCAGAGTGTGTTATTTTCAAACCACCAATATTACTGTTCCAACACAATAGAGGACAAAATTTACCGACCATGTTACTTCATGCTAGAATTTGGGTTTAATATGTCTCCAAAGACGTTGTCTATTTGTTCCCACCATTAAACTTCTATAGCCGTGGTATATATCTTTTATAGACATTTTTCTCATCTCTTAGGGTTTACAATTTATTTATCCACAATTAACTACAGTCATTTATTATAGCTACTGTATTTTTCATTTGACCTGGAAGTTGCTAACAACATGGGGATTGTGCAGAATACCACACTTAAATACCCCACATGCTTCTCATTTTCTCAGCATAACCCGAAATTGAAGTACATGGCATCAATCTCATTGAAATGTAATTGACCTAAAAGGTCCCTAGAGACTGGTTTCTCAAGTTAGGTTCCCGTAGCATAATTAAGCATTGGCTTTGTGTATTTGCCATGAAAACAAAGTCATCAGTTGTCTCATTAGCTGTGAGTCCTTTATAAATCTTTATATCGTAATCTGGAAGTTCACTAGGGAAGAGCAATATTTTAGTACCTACAGAAAATCTCAACCCAGTGGGGGACGAAGAGGATTAGGTTGCCTTATGCTCCAGCTAGGGGCATTGCTAGAGTCTTAAAAGATCAGGGGCACAAGCCCCAAGACATATATTTACCCCCCACCCCAAAAAATAAATACATTTTTATATACACATCGGAGATAGCATATCTATAAGACTAAGGCTCCTATAGCTTCACCGCTGGATAAAATTGGATGCATTGTCTCAGCAGACTGTTTTATACATGATAGGCTTAGATACAGGGCCCCAGCAGACAGTATCACACATGATAGGCTTAGATACATGGTCCCAGCAGACAGTATCACACATGATAGGCTTAGGGCTCATTCAGACGAGCGTGATTCTCGTCCATGTGCAGTGCGTTGAAACAATGCACAGCACACGGACCCATTCATTTCAATGGTGCCATTCACACATGTATAACAGTTGGGTGTTTGACTGTGTGTAGTAAAAGGTTAAAGTAAATACAGCCCCAGCTAGGGATCATGCAGATTTTTGCCCAGCAGGTCAGGGGTTGATATGGGCCTTACCTGATTGGCCGATTCAGTCCCCTCCATCCAGGGGAGGGGTTATGGTTTCACCCCCTCCTTCCTAGAAGACTTAAGGGAAGGATTTCCAGGTCTCTGCCTCTTTTGGCCGTAATCTTGTAATCTCCTGCACACTCTCCTGTAAATACTGCGAGACTACTAACCGGCAAGAGAGCAGCCACATGGCTGGGCCGGGCTAGGCCCCACATGGCGGCTGCTCAGGAGCTTCCCACCGACCACTCGGATTCTCGGTCATCACATTCACGCAAAGGGTCGACTAGGTACCGATGCAGGTCATGTCGCCAACGCTCCTCACGGCGTCACGTCGCTACTACTCCAGGCGTAGGGCGACTTCGTCTTCCGATAGTTCATCAGATGTCTCGGCCAAACGATTTCGTGGCCATTCCCGTAACCGTGGCACTTCTGAACGCGGCGACACATGAACATTTGACTAACTTGTGCATGGTCACCTACTGTAGCTTCATATCAGCACAGTCACGGCAGGCCTTAGATTGGTTGGTGCCCTTTGCAGTACCTTCTATTGATGCCCTAATCCCCTTCCCCCTTATAGTGTAGGATATATAGTGCCAAAATAATACATTCATACAGTGTAAAAATAAGCATACTATTTAGGGGTATAAAAAAAAGAATTCCGACGTTTATTTTTGCTTTTTTTTTTTATCTTGCAGTGTAAATAATGTGATAGACTTTCTATTGAGTCCGTACTCTGATACATTGATTTGCGGAAAAAGCTGAATGGAAACGAAGTAGCCGAGCGCTCTCACGAGCGCTTCAACTGCTTCGTTTTAGCGATTGGTGGGGGTCTCAGTGCTCGGATCCCCACCAATCAAAACTTATGACATGTTACTATGACATGTCAGAAGTTTGTTGAACGTTTAGTTACCCAAATAAACAAATTATTTGATATTCTTTTTTTTACTGTGCACTTGGTATACTCTGCATATCAAAGCATTACTGTTAGTCAGTGTAAAACTACCAGGCAGTCTATTAGGCTGTGACTTATGTTATGTTGACACGGCTTATTTTCAGACGTATTTCGGGGCGTAAACGCCTTGAAAAACGTCTGAAAATACAGAATCTGAACACCTCCAAACATCTGCCCATTGTTTTCAATGGGGAAAACTGCGTTTCGTTTAGACAGGGCGTTTTTTTTGTTACTCGGACGTTTGAAAAAGCGGCGCGTAAGAAAACGCCCCGTAAAAATAAGTGCGTGTCACTTCTTCAGCCGTTTTTGGAGCCATTTTTCATTGGGTCAATAGAAAAACAGCTCCTTTAACGGCCACAAAAAACATCACAAAAAACGATTGTGGTTTCAAAAACGGCTGAAAATCAGAGGCTGTTTTCCCTTGAAAACAGCTCCTTATTTTACAGCCGTTTTTCGTGTGAACGTTCCCTAATAGGCATACAGCCATGGCAGGCTTGGGGGTCCTTTTTAGGCCATGGCAGCCCATCGGTGTCCTGCAATTGCGTTTGTCAAGAGGTGACAGAGGAAGCCCCCTCTGTCAAACCACTTAAATGCCGCAGTCGCTATTGAACACAGTATTTAAGGTGTTCTTGGCAAAGCTCTCGCAATCTCCTGTCCAGCTTAGTAGACAATGACATGGCCAACTCAAGTGACTTAGATGGAGGATAATGGACCCGAGCTTCAGATAGGCACAAACGGAATTGACTTCTCAGAGCAGGGTCGTCCCACTGAGAGTCAATAACCCAGCGTATAAATTCATTGCAATATACCTCAACTGAGCGCTTTCCCAGCAATTGGAACACAGATGAAGAATTTTAGTGTCTATGTTAACTCGTGGAGCTGTTTTATTTACTGTGGCACGTCCTATTTGTGTTGGTGATATGTTGTGTTGGTGATTAGTAGTTTAATTATATAGAAGAAACTTCCCGGACTGCAGCACGTAGGGGCCACATACTTTCTGCCCGCAGGCCGTTCACCATACCATTGTTTACTGAGCTTCACAGTTGTCCGCAGGCAGAAGGAGACTTGACAGATGACCCCCCCTCCCCCGATGTGTTCTGTGTAAGATAATGACACTTTTCTCAATAACAGACAATGCGTGTGTTAGGTACATACGTCTAGTTGTAGACACTATTTGGCGTAACTATAGCCCTCACCCATAACAGCACAATTCTATAGCTTACGTTATATAACCTAAGCAGCAATATCCTTTCTGGCTAGACTCTTTTTTAAATTTTTAAAAGGCACATGTAAGGACCAGTTCACGTCAGCGTCACCCTTCCGTTCATGGTTCTCGTTAGACCTCTTCGTCGGAGGAACCCATGAACGGAAAGCCAAATGGACATCATAGCTTCAGTTTGCATCACCATTGTTTGCATTACTCTTCTCTGCGCGTAGTCCGGCCTCCTAAGATGACATTGCAGGCCATGTGACGCTGTAGTCTGCGATTGGCTGCAGCGGTCACATGGGATGAAACGTCATCCCAGTAGGCCGGAGTGCAGGAAGAAGGAAGGTGCTCTGGGTAAGTATGATTTTTTTCTGCGATTTTCGCGGCGTATTCGCTGCGAAGCTGCCACACAAGTCGCAACACTTGGCTTTCTGTTGCAGGTTTTGCATCCCCATTGAATTCAAATGGGGAAAACTCGCAACAGAAAATCAACAAAAACGCAGCATAAATTGACAGGCTGCAGAATTAAATTCCGCACCGCAGGTCAATTTATTAACGTTTATGCTGCGTTTTTTTTCCACAGCGTGGGCATGAGATGTTCTAGATCCCATCCACTTTGCTGCTACTGTAAATGCTGCGGAATTTCTGCACACAATTCCGTTGCGGAAATTCCTCAGCGTTTACGCTACGTGGGAATCCGACCTTAAGGACCAGCCTATTTTGGTCTTTAACCCCTTCCCGCCGCAGCCCTTTTTCAGATTTTAATTTTCGTTTTTTCCTCCCCACGTTCCAAAAGCCATAACTTTTATATTTTTCCGTCAATATAGTCCTATGAGGGCTTGATTTTTGCGGGACGAGTGGTAGTTGTTATGGAATTCACTGTGCAATTAAAACAACATGTTAACTCAATTCTGTGGGTCAATACGATTACGGCGATACCAAATATATATATAGTTTTTTCTATATTTTACTACTTTTACAAGTATAGACCTAAGTGTAAAAAATAAAATTTATTTTGTGTCGCCAAATTCTGAGAGCCATAAGTTTTATATTTTTCAGTCGATTAAGTGGTATGAGGGCTTATTTTTTGCGGGATAAGCTGTAGTTTTTAATGATACACATTTTGGGGTACATGCAACGTTTTGATCACTTTTTATTTAATTTTATGTGGGAGATTAGGTGACCAAAAAATAGAGATTCTGGCGTTTCCAATTTTTTTTTTACGGCGTTCACCGTGCGGGTTAAATAATGATATATTGTAATAGTTCAGACTTTTACGGACGCGGTGATACCAATTATGTTTATTTATTTATTTTTTTACTATGCTCTAGGGGGAAAATGGGAAAAGGTTTTTTTATTGAACTTTTCATTTATTTTTACATAAAAAAACAACTTTATTTTACTAATTTGTACTTTTTTTTATTAGCCCCCCTAGGGGACTTCAACCAGCGATCGTTAGATCGCTTGCATTATATACTGCAATACTAATGTATTGCAGTATATCGTGATTCTGACAGCCTTCTATTAAGCCCTGCCAGAGGCAGCGCTCAATAGGAGCACAAAGATGGCGGACCCGGGGGCCTTCATAAGGCCCCCAGGCAGCCATAGGAACCATCGCCACACTGCGATTGCATTGCGGGGGGGGGGGGGCGCGATGAGCTGTTAGAGGGGGTCGCCCCTTCTTTCTAACAATTTAAATGCTGCGGTCAACTATTAACCGCGGCATTTAACGAGTAAAACGAGCGCGATCCCGCTCTTATCTCTGAAGTGTCGGCTGTAACATACAGCCGACACCGGCATCGTATGTAGCGGGTTTACTCCGGAAGCCCGTTCAAGACTTACCCTACCTGACTTTAGCGTATGGGTACGTCAAATTTCAAGAAGGGGTTAAGGACCAAACTTAATTTTTTTCATCGCTGGATATCTATATTATTTTACCATCAACACAGCTGTATGATGGCTTGTTTTCTGCAGGACGAGTTGTAGTTTTAATTGCCACCATTTTGGGTATGTTCACACGACCTATTTTCAGACGTAATTCAGGCGTTTTACGCCTCGAATTACGCCTGAAAAAATGGCTCCAATACGTCCGCAAACATCTGCCCATTGATTTCAATGGGTTTTACGATGTTCTGTGCAGACGAGGTGTATTTTTACGCGTCGCTGTCAAAAGACGACGCGTAAAAAGACGCCCGCCTCAAAGAAGTGCATGTCACTTCTTGGGACGTAATTGGAGCCGTTTTTCATTGACTCCATTGTGTGCACTTGCAAAAACGTCTGAAATTCAGGAGCTGAAACAACTGAAAACAGCTCCGTAATTTCAGACGTATTTTGTTAAGACGTGTGAACATACCCTAATTATTTTTTTTTAGGTGGGTGGAATGAAAAAAACCTATTCCGCCATTGTTTTGGTGTAAAAAATTTTTACGCTGCTTCTTGTGTGGTATAAATAAGGTGTCAACTTTATTCTAGGGGCTAACTATCTTTTAAAGCTGGGATGGATTGACCATTCAGAATTAGGGCAGTACCTGTGTGCCCAGGACCAGAAGAGGTCCACAGCCCCTGAGTCAGAAGCCTCGAAGGGAACCTGTCATGTTGAAAATGTGATAATTTCTGTAGGCAGCATGTTATGGAGAATGAGGAGCTGAGCAGATTGATAAATAGTTTTGTGTGAAAATAATCAGTATAACTTGTAATTTATTGATCTAAAACCGTGTTCTTTTTATGCTTAGTAGTCTAGTTGGCGTGATGAAAAGCACAATGAAACACATAGAACAGTTGCGGAATTGTTTTTGTTTTTCGATTTTCCCCAAAAAAGTTAATAAAAGCGAATCAAAAAAATATATGTACCCCAAAGAAATACATCTCATCCCGCCAAAAACAAGTCCTCATACAGCTCTGTCGACAGAAAAATAGAAAAGTTATGGCTCTTTAAATGCAACAATGAAAATACAAAAAAAATAGCTTGGTCATTACGGCCTAAAATAGACTGGTCACTATGGGCTTGTCCACACATAACGGAATTGCTGTAGAAAATTTCTGCACCAATTCCGTTGAAAATAGCAGACATTCCACCACGGCAAAAACGCACCATTTACAGAGGTTTTTACGGCAGAAAATGGTACGTAAATTGCTGCGTTTTTCCCAATGCTGGGAGATGGTGACATCTTCTCTGAAAAATGCAGCAACTCAGTCCACATTCCGCAGCAGGAATTGACAAGCTGCAGGCGGAAAAATATGCACCGCAGGTGAATTTCTGCTGGGAATTTTTCCGCAGCGTGTGGATAAGGTTTGTTAAATCTCACCCACTATGCTGCTACCGTATTCTGGTGTGTTTTTGTCGCAGTGGAAAGCCTTTGGGACAGTTCACACGTTGCATAAATACTGCGGATTTTCCACAACGGAATTAGTTGCGGAAAATCCGCAGCAAATACAGTAGCAGCAAAGTGGATAAGATAGAACAAATCTCCTCCACACGCTGCGTAAATACTAAGCGGAAAAAACGCTCAGAAATTGACCTGTGATGCTGAAATTCATTCCGCAGCATGTCAATTGTCTTTACATAAACGCGGCTTATATGTTGCAGGATTTCCTCATTGAATTCAATGGGTATGTAAATCCTGCATCAAATAGCAGTTGTTCCGTTTTTTTGCGGCGGATCAAAAAAATTTAACTTACCTAGGAATCTGTGTTTCATCCTCCTAGGATGACGCTTCATCTCATGTGACCGCTGCTGCAGCCAATCACAGGCTGCAGTGGTTTCCAGGGATGAGACGTCATCCCAGGAGGCCGGTCTGCTAGCTTGCCGGGCAAGTGCTGCAGTTTTTCGCAAAAACCTGCTCCACTGTTTGGTGCGCTTTTTTGTCTGCAATTGCCGGCGGCGCATAGGGCGGATGCGCTGTGTGCTATTACGCAGTGTATCCGCCATGTGTGAACTCAGCCTTTTAATTTCAATGTAATTGCTGTAGAAATTTTCTGCAACAATTCTGTTGTGTGTGGACAAGCCCTGAGGGTTGACTGATCCAGGCAGTTTAACCCCTTCAATGCCGACCTTGGCATCAAAAGACTTTGACAGAGGGGGTTGATGGGTTACCATGGCAGTAGGGGGCCTAACAAAGGCATCCCTCCTCTAATTATTTTATTTTTATAAAATGTAATCAACAAATGTGCCCCAAATGGTGGTGTGTATAAAAACTACAGCCTATCCTGCAAAAATCAAACCCTCAAACTGCTACATTAATGGGAATATAAAAAAGTTAAGGCTCTTGGAATTTAGTGATGAAAAAACAAAACAGAAAAACAAAAAAATGCTCAGTCTTAAAGGCCCATAATAGGCTGTGATCTTAACAGGTTAACATTTCTAAAAAAAAATATTATAAGTTGAAAGGCCAGTAAAACCTCAGAATATTGATTGGATGGATCAATGGATCAGAATGGATTTGAGTTTGAAAGGTATCTCCACCTAAAACAAAAATAAAAAAAATCATGGAGTCGTCCCCTTTAATCATGTTAATAGAAAAATCTATTTAGATATCACTAAGTAATATTGTTTCCTGATAAAGCTGGGTGGCAATTCCTGTAGGGGTTGTAATGGTGAAAAATATCACTTAGAAGTTGCTGAAAATAATTAAAAAACTAATCTCAAAAACTTTGGTGATTATTTATTTTTTCCCGTTTCAGCTGGAAATGTCTGAGAATCCCCATATACCGCAAGTTAAACAGCCATTTTCCTAGTAACTTAAGAAATTGAAGGCGTTCTTTTACTTTATATTTACATGCACGTAAGGAGATTTATTTATGTAGTGAAGACTGTTTAAGAAAGACGTTGACCCCTGGTGTAATTATGAAAAAGATGTTTTCCAGAACAAGTAGGGACTTTGGGGTAAGTCATGGAGAGTTTGGCATCTGTTGTGATTGCATGACTGGCCTTCACCCTTCACCGCAAGCCCAGGTATCACTGTACCAGTACTGAGACGGATCATATGTAGCGAAGTTTAAAAAAATTCAGCCTTCAATGGGCTATTTATACCTAATGAGAGTTCTCCGAGCAATTCTGAAGAGTGTGATTGTTGTATGCTGTCAATGTCAGAGGCCTCGCTCGAGACGCAGTAACACGAAGGACTTTTCAGTGCTTTCTTCCCAGGAACAAATCACACTTCCATAGTGACAGAGCTTTTTGCACATTTTCATGAACTTTTTCCTTCAAGTGAAAAACAGGAATTGGTCGTGATTTTTTGACGCGCTTAGAACGTAAAATTTTTAAATTTCTTTTTTTTTGTTGCTTCTTTTTTATAATCTACTATAAAGGGCATTTCTATCTAGAAATATATACAACAATACAAAATGCTTTCCTATATTACTACGCACATTATTACATTAACCCTGTTTTTTGTTTTCGTTTTTTCATTTTCACATTCCAAGAGCCATAACTTTTTTATTTTTCCATGGACATCCAGATGAGGGCTCATTTTTTTGTAGGCCGAGTTTTAGCTTTAATTGGAACATTGAATGTACCATATAATGTGTTTTTTAAGTTTTATTACAACGTTCACGTGCGTCAAAATTGACATGTTAACTTTATTCTACAATTCAGTCCAATTTCGGCAATACCCAATTTATAGATATATTTTTTAATGTTTTACTTCTTATACAGAATTAAAATTAGATTTCTGTTGCTGATTTCACAGTGCTGTATAACTAATGTGATATTTTAATTATTTGGATGGTTATGGATAAAGCCATACCAATTAGGTTTATTTTTCTATTGTTTATTAATATTTAGTAAATTTTATGTAACTTTTTTTTTTTTAGTTCCACTAGGGCATTTGAACATGCGATCACTTGATCGCTTATATAATACTCTGTCCTACTTCTCTGTTGCAGTTTATTGCTCTGTCAGCATTATTAAGTTAAGCCCTACCTCTGGGACCTAATAGAAGTACTACGATGGGAGACCTGGGGACCATCATTCATCGCGTTGTGTAAGGCAGTCAACGGGGTAACAAAGGAAGCTCCCCTTTCCCTTAGATGCCACTTAGCCAAAAGTAGAGAGTTACCACAGCACTGAACCGCCAGAACGGTGCACGCCTCTTCAGAACCCGGTCCAAGGTCCTCAGTATCAGGCAAAAAATGGACAAGGAGACAGCACTTCCAAAAATGTAGAACAACCTTTAATCACCCATGCAACGTTTCAATCCCTCAGGACCTTTCTCAAGCATAATAAACCACATCCAAAAACTAAGTATTTAAGGACTCACAGAGTCAATTAGCAATAAAGAAGTGATCAAATAAAAAACATTAAATAAATACATAAAATATTACAAATAATTCAATTGTAAAATACAGACATGAATAGGGGTGAAAATTACGTGTATACATACAGTTGAATCAGGGACTGGTACAGACAATAAGCAGTCCAAGTGTAAACAGTGGATTAATTGTTAATGGATCACCCAGGTGTATATATTAAAAAGCAAATTACATATTGTCATTTGTAAAGGGCGGAAGGACATACTCCTAGTATGTTTATGGCGTCCCTGTATATCAGCTGCATATGTCCCACATGTGTATGAGGAAACATGTCTAATCAGTGGGTATATGCCGAAATCCCGCAAGATTATGCTATGTAATTCTCGCGCATGCGCGGTTAGTCCATAACTCACGCGGCGGCCATCTTGAAAGATGGCAAAGGGATCATCTTAGTGCTGGCAAACTAATAGTCCATGATTGGCTGTAAAGCCACATCAAGGAAAAAGACTACAGGATCCATTTCACACCATAGGAGAAAAGGAGGGGGGATATCTAAAAGGGAAAGAAAGGGAACTGTAATCGATCCCATCAGTCCACTGTAATATATCAGGAAGTACAGCATGTAAACCAGTGTAAAACATCCGGATACTGGCACAGATTGATATAAAAATTAAATCCTATCGTAGTGTATGTAAATATCTATACACAACCCCAAACTATTTTCTATGGCGACAGAACGGTATAAGTCCCTATGTGTCCAAAGTATTATCCCACTTCAAAGAGAGAAGAGACATAAGAGATATAAACCAAGCAGGGTAAATATATTCTGCTTGGATAAATGTATATAGGCACCCGAAAACCCAGAGAGATAGTCCAATCCGCAAAATGTATCTGCAAATGACAATAAAGAATACAATAAAAATAGAGATTATATATGTTACAAATATATATTATATCATAATACAAATATATTCAAAATGTGTTAAAATTTTACATTCAAAGAAAGATGACGCATATAGATCAAACAAGATACCATGAGATGAACGATTAGCAGTCCAAGAGGTGATATCAACCTTAAAATCAATGTTTAGACCCTGTGGAGATAGGGAGTTTAACTTGATAATCCACTCAAGCTCCCTACGTTTAAGTCTCAAGACTCGATCTCCACCCCTCCGATGTATAGGTATGTGGTCAACGATCCAAAATTTTAGATCACTGACCACATGCCCCGCTGAAACAAAGTGTGATGACACCGGTAAGTCAAGTCTTTTAGTTCTAATGGTAGATTTATGTTTATTTAAACGGACTCGACACGCTTGAGTTTTTTCTCCAACATAAATTCATTTACAGGGACACTGAAGTACATATATGACGTGGGACGAAGCACAGGTAAAAAAAATGTTTAAAGTAAAAGACCTTTCCACTAGTCGGGTGACAAAATGTGCTACCCTTGACCATATTGTTACAATTAGTACAATTCAGACAACGGAAACATCCCAATTTTTTAGGAGCCAGGGTTAACTGGCGATTAGTACAAAGAGGTCCCACGTCAGCATGTACCAGTTGGTCCCTCAGATTTTTCTGACATCTAAAGGCCATCATCGGGGGCCGTCCAAATTCAGGAACTTTATCAGAAAGATTCGCAAGAATACCCCACTCATGGCGTATAATGTTGGAGACTCTACTGCTGATGTCCGAATATGTAGAGACAAAAGCCAATCTACCAGAAGGCTCTCGTTTATAAGGTATCAATAGCTGTTCTCTAGTAACCATCTCAACCCTATCCCTCTGTTTCTGTAGGAGGGCCCGGGGATATCTACGCTCGGCGAACTTATCACTCATCTCATCAAGGCGCGGTCCAAGACATTGGGGCTCTGCCACTATCCGTTTGACCCTTAGCATTTTGCTAAAAGGTAGTGATTCCACCATCCGTTGAGGATGTTGACTATCATATCGCAATACACTATTGCGATCGGTATCCTTTTGATATAGATCAGTAACTAGCCTATCACCCTCCCTATAGATCAAAGTATCCAAAAAATGTAGACTTTCAATAGAGGATTCCATCGTGAATTTGATGTCCTCATCTATCGAATTAAGAAATTCAAAAAAGTAAACAAGTTGTGCCATAGTACCAGTCCAGATGACAAACACGTCATCTATGTACCTCCCCCACCTGAGCACATGACTGAAGTGGTGGGATACATAGATGTGACGCTCTTCAAGGGCTGCCATGAACATGTTGGCATATGTGGGAGCCACATTCGAGCCCATGGCGGTCCCCCTTCTCTGGATGTAAAAGGAATCAGCAAACATGAAGTAGTTCTCAGTGAGAACCCCCTCTAACAGGTCCATGAGGAATTGTACACCTATATCTGAAAAATCGGACCCTGCAAGGGCCTCACTGACCATTTCAAGTCCTCTATTGTGGTTGATGGATGTGTACAAATTACAGACGTCAAAAGACGCTAAGATAACATCACTATTCAAGACTACATTAGATAGCTTTACTATAAAGTCTGCCGTGTCCTGGACACAGGATAAAGCAGAGATTGCATATTCCCTAAAGATTTTATCGAGAAAAACAGCTATAGGGTTAAAAATAGAGTCCCTACCCGATATATTGGGGCGTCCAGGAGGTTTGTGTAAACATTTGTGTATCTTGGGGAGACAGTAAATAACCGGGATAACCAGATGTGTGACAGTTAGAAATTCAGACAGATCTTTATCAATAATCCCCGCTGTTAGGGCCTGCTGTATAATCAGTGCAATCCTCTGCTGTATCCTAAATTTAGGGTCTCCATGGACCCTTTCATAGACCATGACATCGTTCACTTGACCTGTAATTTCGTCAAGGTATAGTGATGTGTCCATGACGACCAAGGCCCCGCCCTTGTCCGCTGGCTTGATCGTCAGGGACACATCACCCGACAAATCCCTGAGGGCACTCAACTCCACACTGGTTAAATTGGGATGTAATAGTGATGACTCACCAAATTCATCCCTGAGTTTTTGAATCTTCTGTTTGACTATAGTAACAAATGCTTCTATAATAGGTTCGCATACATAAGGCTGCCAATCTGATGTTTTATAAAGCCCAACTTTACCTAAAGCAAATTCACTAGGCACAGAATTAGAATCATCATGAGATGCAACCCTATTACAAAAAAACTTTTTCAATTTAATCCTGCGGAAGAAAGCATAAAGATATAATTCTAATTTAAACCAGTCCATTTTTAACGAAGGGCAAAATGACAAGCCCTTGTTTAATAATCTCAACTCAACATCAGTGAGAGAACGTGAGGAGATATTTACCACCAATGCTTCTAATTGGCCTTCCTCTCCTTGCCTCGTGCTGACTGCCAATATCGTCTTGTTCGCTCCGTTTTTGGGTTTGAACCGCCTCCGGTGTTCACGGCCTCCTCTCCTTGTACGTCCACAATCACCCCTAAAAAAGAATTCGGAATGTCCATAGGACTCTCAACTACAGATTGAGGACGTCCCCTGTTCGATGGGGATCCTTTGCCATATGCTCCTCCTCTGATAATTTTTGGTTCCTTTTGCCAACTATAGATACGACCATCAATGTAGTCCTCCACATCGCGTACCCAGTTCTGGCGCTTTGTGTTTTCCAAATGTGACCTCAATTCATTGAATGCTTCCTTTGCACCCTCTTTAAATTGCTGCAGATCATCTGTAGGTACCAGATCCAAATCTTGTATGCATGCATTCACACTCCGAAGCTCCATTTGTAGGAACTCAATATTTAGTAGGATGATATCTCTGGCATATCTGTTAGATATCTGGCAAAAACGTTGGCAAAACTCGACATTATTAGGAAACAAATTTGGAGTAAGGCTTGATCTCATACCTCTAGGGATACGGTCCACCTTGAAGTATTCCCCCAAGATGACTAGATGTAAATATATGGTGATGGCTCGCTTGGACTCCATCTCCCATTTCCTCTTGAAGTGGTCGACAGATGGGACACTGAGGAATGATACATCCCCTGAGATACCTTGCATGATCCTGTCAACGTCATCGTCCGTGTATGAAAACACTGTAGGTGATGAATCCATAATAAAGGCTAAAAAGTGCTCAAAGGCAAATGCAGTCCGTGCAAAGTGGATGGGACCCACGTAGCCAAGAGTAGAGAGTTACCACAGCACTGAACCGCCAGAACGGTGCACGCCTCTACAGAACCCGGTCCAAGGTCCTCAGTATCAGGCAAAAAATGGACAAGGAGACAGCAATTCCAAAAATGTAGAACAACCTTTAATCACCCATGCAACGTTTCAATCCCTCAGGACCTTTCTCAAGCATAGTAAAACACATCCAAAAACTAAGTATTTAAGGACTCACAGAGTCAATTAGCAATAAAGAAGTGATCAAATAAAAAACATAAAATAAATATATAAAATATTACAAATAATTCAATTGTAAAATACAGACATGAATAGGGGTGAAAATTACGTGTATACATACAGTTGAATCAGGGACTGGTACAGACAATAAGCAGTCCAAGTGTAAACAGTGGATTAATTGTTAATGGATCACCCAGGTGTATATATTAAAAAGCAAATTACATATTGTCATTTGTAAAGGGCGGAAGGACATACTCCTAGTATGTTTATGGCGTCCCTGTATATCAGCTGCATATGTCCCACATGTGTATGAGGAAACATGTCTAATCAGTGGGTATATGCCGAAATCCCGCAAGATTATGCTATGTAATTCTCGCGCATGCGCGGTTAGTCCATAACACACGCGGCGGCCATCTTGAAAGATGGCAAAGGGATCATCTTAGTGCTGGCGAACTAATAGTCCATGATTGGCTGTAAAGCCACATCAAGGAAAAAGACTACAGGATCCATTTCACACCATAGGAGAAAAGGATGGGGGATATCTAAAAGGGAAAGAAAGGGAACTGTAATCGATCCCATCAGTCCACTGTAATATATCAGGAAGTACAGCATGTAAACCAGTGTAAAACATCCGGATACTAGCACAGATTGATATAAAAATGAAATCCTATCGTAGTGTATATAAATATCTACGCATCAATCTGTGCTAGTATCCGGATGTTTTACACTGGTTTACATGCTGTACTTCCTGATATATTACAGTGGACTGATGGGATCGATTACAGTTCCCTTTCTTTCCCTTTTAGATATCCCCCCTCCTTTTCTCCTATGGTGTGAAATGGATCCTGTAGTCTTTTTCCTTGATGTGGCTTTACTGCCAATCATGGACTATTAGTTCGCCAGCACTAAGATGATCCCTTTGCCATCTTTCAAGATGGCCGCCGCATGTGTTAAGGACTAACCGCGCATGCGCGAGGATTACATAGCGTAATCTCGCGGGATTTCGGCATATACCCACTGATTAGACATGTTTCCTCATACACATGTGGGACATACGCAGCTGATATACATGGACGCCGTAAACATACTAGGAGTATGTCCTTCCGCCCTCTACAAATGACAATATGTAATTTGCTTTTTAATAAATACACCTGGGTGATCCATTAACAATTAATCCACTGTTTACACTTGGACTGCTTATTGTCTGTACCAGTCCCTGATTCAACTGTATGTATACACGTAATTTTCACCCCTATTCATGTCTGTATTTTACAATTGAATTATTTGTAATATTTTATATATTTATTTTATGTTTTTTATTTGATCACTTCTTTATTGCTAATTGACTCTGTGAGTCCTTAAATACTTAGTTTTTGGATGTGTTTTACTATGCTTGAGAAAGGTCCGGAGGGATTAAAACGTTGCATGGGTGATTAAAGATTTTTCTACATTTTTGGAAGTGCTGTCTCCTTGTCCATTTTTTAGATGCCACTTAGACCACTGCATCTACGAGGTTAATTGTCCGGATCTGAGTTATCTCCAATGCTGGCCATTAGAGTAGGGTGGCAGCCATAATATATAGCTGACACCCAATGTGTATGGAGCTGGCTCAGCTTCTGTCAAGATGGGATTAGTATTAGTTCTCTTCTGCATCATTTTACTTAAAAGGAGTCTTTCTGGTGAAAGATTTTCTTTTAAAAGATTAAAGGGTTTTTCAGGACTTTAATATTGATGCCGTATCCTTTGGACAGGAAATAAAATTTTGATTAGTGGAAGTCTGACTCCTGACAATCCCACCTATGAGCTGAGTGAAGGGTCTGTAGAGCTTCAGTGACCACCGCCTCTTCGTCAGAGTTTAGCGCAAGTTGTGCCATGCCTGGTTCTGCAGCTCTGCCTCAATCAGTTGCAGTCAGGCACAGCCATAAACGTATTCTTATTGTACGGATCCATAATATGACGCCCATAGTCGGCATCCACTTTCCGATGCGTGCCTCCGATTTTACAGAGACACATTGAGGTTTTTTCTGCTATATTATGGTGGTATATTTACCCAGAAGCAATGGAGGTATCTCACTGTGGCTCCATAAGGCAGCATGTGGAGTGGCCATTGGTCTATAATATGGAACTGTATGGACTCTGTGTGCGATCATACAGGGTCTCTGCAAATGGCTGTGACTAGAAAGCATGTTTCAACTTAGTGCTCATCAGTTTAGCATGAATTAGACATATTTGAACTGTTGGTAAATGACTGTGGGTAATCCAAATATGAATCTCAAATCATAGCAACATTTATTTGTATTCTATGCAGTGGCGGAACTACCGCTATAGCGGCTGCTTCGCGGGCATCACGTTCCCCCTCATGCACGGTGGTGTCACTAGCACCGGCATTCGGGACCCCGAGCAACTGCCAAATTCAATTGTATCTGCATGCTTATGACGCAGATACAATTGAATTCTATGGTGGAGCAGGGAGCTATTAGCTCCTTGCTCTGACATTCACTAGGCTACAGGCCATGTTAGGTGACTTCACTGGATCATGCTGGTCTATGCAAGGGCCTGTCTCGGCGTCTCATAGGCTGCTGAGGAGGCTGTGGAGCAGCTCCATTCATTGTGGGAACGGGGCTATGTCAGTACAATTGTTTTTTTAATTTGTTTTGGGGGCACTATGTACAAGGGGGGGGGGGGGCTAAGGTATGTGTGTGCCCCTATCTACAAGAGTGAGCTATGTGACATTATCTACAAGGAGGGATGTGTGGCACTATCTACAAATCGGGGTGCTGTGTGGCACTATCTACAAGGGGTGTGACACTATCTACAAGGGGGTATGTGGCACTATATACAAGGGGGACTGTGTGGCAATATATACAAGGGGGGTATGTGGCACTATCTACAAGGGGTGGGTGTGGCACTATCTACAAGGGGGGCTGTGTATGACACCATCTACAAGTGGGGCTTTGTCAGGCACCGTCTACAAGTGGGGCTGTGTCTGGCACCATCTTCAAGGGAGGCTGTGTGGCATTATCTACAAGGGTGTGTGTGGCACTATCTACAGGAGGACTATGTGTGGCACTATCTACAGGGGATGTGGGATCATTATTAGTGGGATCTCATAAAATGGGGGGGTAGATATTCTGCAACTTGGCAGCCTAGCTGTATTTTCACATTGCACACAGAACTGATAAATGTTCATTGTTGGGAGGGCGGGTTATGGGGTGTGGGGCACAGTCTTTCCTGATTCTATATATTTTTGGCATTTTAAAAGAGAATATAATTTTAAACCCTATATTCATGATGCAATATCTCACAGCGGGTTCTTGAAGAAACACTAGACTTTTCTTCCTGTCTAAAGTAATTGCTTGTTAGCTAAATGGCCTCGTTATATCATAGCTGGACATGTGTATTTAAGACTTCATTTACATAACTCTCCAGCGCTTAGGAACAGACACTGCTGTTTGTAAAGTTTTATAACACGGTTGCTTATTTTCATGTTTTGAAATGTTGCATAACAAATTAAAAATGCAGAGGTAAAAGGGATTATGTTTTTTGCCTTTTTAAAAAAAAAAAAAATATTGTGGGATAATTTATGATAAAAGGTGAATTTCATGACAACTTAACAACTCACAAAAAATTATAGAAAAAGTAAAAAAATATAGAGGGTAGACTGTCAGAAGATCTTGTCATGTTCTAAGGCAAAGTGATATAATCCGTATGATGTACAATAATAATCATATGTTACATATGTGTCATGATAATCCCATCACAGATATGCTTGTCTTTCCGATTTTCAAATTTTTCGTGTCTCGAATGCAGCAGAAACTATTAGTGTCAGCAAAAGATTTGAGATCTATACCAAAATATATGGTCGGGAGCACTGGAAGGGCATCATTTTCAGTTCATGAGTGCAGTTCTACTGGGTATTATTGGTACAAAAACTCTATATGAGAAGGTCATTGGAAAGGCAATTATTCTTGGAAGAGAAGAGGAAGAAAGAAGAGAAGAGCAAGATGGAAGGACACAACCACAGGATGGAAGGACACAACCACAGGATGGAACCGATCATTGAGAAACCTGAGAACAAAAACAGGAGACAGGAAGTTCTGGAGACACATGTTCACCATGAGGCCAAACACAATGTGCTTCTACTTAGACAGTCCAACTTGGAAGAGGAGACAGCAATTACCAATATATGCAAACATTGGCTTCTATATTGACCTGATGGGAAATTTTTTGGCCTTTATTAAGTTTGCTCTTTGTAAGGTGTGAGCCCAGCTCTGTGAACCTCATTGCTGGGACATTGATCAGAAGTCTTGAGTGTTGTTCCTCTTCTCTTTAGTAGACTACCTTAGCTAGTCATGAGCGATTAATTGATAACGCTTTCTTTTCCAGCAAGAACCAAATTGATTGTTTATATTTTATAAATCATGGGGCTATGGCCTACAGTGAGCTTCCCATTCTGTAGGTACACCAGTGCTAGATGAACAAGGTATTGGATGCAGTAGAAGATTGAGTTAAATGATAGTAGTCAGTCAATATACGGATGGTAGAATTATTTTACCAGGATATTCACAAAGAATAATAATAATCACACCCTGGAGAATCAGTGAAGAACTCAATTTTTGAAGGGGAGGTCCAGTCTAAGGCCTCATGCACACGACCGTATTTTTTCCCACCCGTAAATACTGGCGTAAATACCGGTCCGGTGTCACACGTATTCCACCCGTTTTGCACCAGTATTTACAAACCCGTGCCTGTAAATATGGGTCCGGTGTCACCCGTATTCCACCCGTATTTACGGGCACGTTTTTGGCGGCAAAATAGCACTGCACTAATCGGCAGCCCCTTCTCTCTATCAGTGCAGGATAGAGAGAAGGGACAGCCTTTTCTGTAATAAAAGTTAAAGAAATTCATACTTACCCGGCCGTTGTCTTGGTGACGCGTCCCTCTCTTCACATCCAGCCCGACATCCCTGGATGACGCGGCAGTCCATGTGACCGCTGCAGCCTGTGATTGACCTGTGATTGGCTGCAGCGGTCACATGGCCTGAAACGTCATCCAGGACGTCGGGCCGGATGTCGAGAGGGACGCGTCACCAAGGCAACGGGCGGGAGACCGGACTGGAGGAAGCAGGAAGTTGTTGGTAAGTATGAAAGTCTTTTATTTTTATTTTTTACAGGTTTATACTGATCGGTAGTCACTGTCCAGGGTGCTGAAAGAGTTACTGCCGATCAGTTAACTCTTTCAGCTCCCTGGACAGTGACTATTTACTGATGTCGCTTAGCAACGCTGCCGTAATGACGGGTGCACACATGTAGCCACCCGTCATTACGAGAGCTCCATAGACTTCTATGGACTGTCCGTGCCGTTATTACGGCTTGAAATAGGACATGTTCTATCTTTTTCAACGGCACGGGCACCTTCCCGTGAGAAAACGGGAAGGCACCCATCGCCAATAGAAGTCTATGAGCCCGTTATTACGGGTCGTAATTACGACCCGTAATAACGGGAGTTTTTACGGTCGTGTGCATGAGGCCTTAATCATCTTCTGATGTGTCATGTCAACATGTGAGAAGATCACATTGGGGAAGTCTGTGATCTCAGACCACCACTGATTTCCTGAGGGGACTCTATAGAGCTTGAAGGGGAAGTCATCAAGGTCATTTAATTTGGAGCCAACACTGGCTCCCACGGCGAACAGCTGAGTTTGTCCGGGGAAGCCATGGCCAGTTATATCAATGGCCATCTATGTAATATATGGACGGCTCGAGTCCGCCAGAATGGCTCTCTATTCTGGTTCATAGCGGTGTATCCTTCTCCATGACGTCCATGTGCCCTATTAGGGGATATGGACAGGGGTTGCCTTCGTAAAACAATCCCTTTAAACCCGTCAGCACTGCGTTATGACAATATTCTGTGAAAACGGTCATTTGTCTGAATGGGTCTGTGTTTAGATTGTTGTGTGACAGAAAACTACGGGCAGTGTCAAAGGGATTATAATGCTCTATAGAGCCCTTTCATTCTAGAAATTAATGTGGTCCGAAATCACAGACTTCACATTTATCTATGACATATCAATAGATCATCGCAGTGTTTTCAGATGTAAGTCGGGCGTTTTACGCATCGAATTACGCCTGAAAAAACGGCTCCATTACGCCTACAAACATCTGCCCATTTCGTGCAATGGGTTTTACGGTGTTCTGTTCCCACGAGGTGTAATTTTACGCGTCACTGTCAAAATACGGTGCGTAAAAAGACGCCCGCGAAAAAGAAGTGCATGTCATTTCTTGGGACAGTTTTGAGCCGTTTTTCATTGACTCCATTGAAAAACCGCTCCAATAACGTCCATAAAATATGCCGCGAAAAACAGGTACGTATTTTCAGACGTTTATGGCCACTGCGTGTGATCATACCCTAACTGTAAAAATAGGATACAACCCAAAAACTATTTTCACTTGGAAAATATGAATCAGAAATCAGATCAATGTACCAAAACAATATTTTACAACGGAATAAGCAACATACATAGAAATCAGGAGTAAAATAATAAACAGTAACACCCTGGCAAGAAGACTAGAGCAAAACTCCAAAGGCCATAAACATTGGAGATAGGCTGAACTTGAGGAAGACAACAACAAGCCAACACTATTCATTGTGCAAATGCTGGATTTAAATAGTTTTTTTTTTCCAGGAACAGCGCCACTTTAGTCTATGTCTGTGTCTGGTATTGCAGCTCAGCCATATGTGCCTAGCTGCAATACCAGACACAGTCCATAGGCATAAGTGACAGAGTCTCTTGGGAAAAAGAAAAGGAAACCCATTTTTACTAATCTTAGGGCATGTTCATATCTGCTTCGGACGCTCCATTACAGATCCCATCAAATTTGATGGGAAAAATACTGCTGCATGCCACACTAATCTTCCCATCAAAACGACAAATACCTCAGCAGAATGCAACAGACCCTATTAAGTCAATGGAGTTGCTAGTTTTTACCATGTGACTGATCCGCAACGGTCATGGCTTCTATAATAAACAGCAGCCACGATGCAGAGCCTTATAAAAAATTTAACAATTTCCCACCGCAGCCATTTTTGGTTTTTTTTCTCCCCACCTTCCAAAAGCCATAACTTTTTTATTTTTCCCTCAATATACCCGTATGAGGGCTTTTTTTTTTGCGCGACGAGTTGTAGAATTTCATGGCACCATTTATTGTACTTTATAATGTAAATGATTCACTGTATATTTGATAGCAAGTGTCGTTCAATATTTATAATTTAGATTCACCGCCTGAAAGAACGATTAAAATTAGGTTTATTGTTAAATTGATAAAAAGTATGGCTCAACCAGCCACTATTTCCAAAACCAGGCAAAAGCAAGTAATTGGCGACAAGAGAGGTGTACCAGAGTGAATGAAGTTTCTCTCACACTCCAGGACCACCCTCCCTGCTTATTGTATAGTATTTCGCTACACCCTTGCCACTAAATAACAATCTATCTAAATCCAACGCGTTTCAGCAACACATCACAGGTGATGCCTCATCAGGGATTACTAGATAGCGGTTTCATATAGAATTGTTAGATTTCAACAGCTGGATAGCACTGTATATGTGCAGATTTTAGCCTCCAGACGCGTGAACGGCTCTGATACACTGACCGCACGCCAAATTTTATATCTTTTTTTATTTTTTACTACTTTTACAAGGAAAAAACTGATTGTTCATAATAAAATTTGAGTTTTGTCACCACATTCTGAGAGCCATAACATTTTTATTTTTCCGTCGATTGAGCGATATGAGGGCTTATTTTTTGCAAGGCGAGCTGTAGTTTCCATTGGTACCATTTTGGGGTACATTACATTTTTTGATTACTTTTTATTCCATTTTTTGTGCGAGGTAAGGTGACCAAGAAATAGTGATTCTGCTGTCTACATTTAATTTTTTTTTACAGCATTCACCATGCGGATTAACCCCTTCCCGCTCCTGGATGTACTATTAGGTCATGGTAGCTGTATCGTTCGCGCTCCATGACCTAATAGTACGTCACGGGAGTAACGGCCATTTCGGCCATCTTCCCGATACATGCAGGAGCTGGGACTGCTATTGTCTCGTACAGCAGTTGCCGCAGCTCCTACAGCGGGGACCGATCGCTGTGTCCCTGCTGATTAACCCCTTAAAGGCCGCGTTCAATAGCGATCGTGGCTTTTTAGGGGTTAAACCACCATCGACGGCCCGCTACAGGATAGCGGCCAGCGATGGTGGCTATGGCAACCGGACACATAACAATGGTGTCCGGCTATGCCATCGACGGAAGCCTAGTGGGTCCTGACAACGTCAGGACCCACTATGCTTGCTGTCAGTGAGTAGCTGACAGCTCTAATACACTGCACTACGCATGTAGTGCAGTGTATTAGAATAGCGATCAGGGCCTCCTGCCCTCAAGTTCCCTAGTGGGACAAAGTAATAAAGTTAAAAAAAAAGTTAAAAAAAGTTGTGTAAAAATAAGAAAATAAAAGTTTTAAAAGTAATAAAAGTAAAAATCCCCCCTTTTCCCTTATCAGTCCTTTATTATTAATAAAAATAGATCAATAAACAAATAAAATATACATAATTGGTATCGCCGCGTCCGTAACGGCCTGAACTACAAAATTATTTCGTTATTTATCCTGCGCGGTGAACGCCATATAAGAAAATAACAATAAACCGTCCCAGAATCACAATTCTTTGGTCACTTCACCTCGCAAAAAATTGAATAAAAAGAAATCAAAAAGTCGCATGTACCTAAAAATGGTACTGATCGAAACTACTACTAAACTACTAATTTATTACGAAATATTGTAGTTGATTCAAGGATTTGTCCCATTGCCAATGTTGGATCATAAGGGATTATTTTAGTCTTAAGGGCAATTGGATAATGCTTTATATTTACATTTTTAGTCCTACTTTGGATTAACCCCTTAGTGACCAGCCCATTTTAGGCCTTAATGACCAAGCTATTTTATTCGTTTTTCTATAGTCGCATTCAAAGAGCTATAAAGTTTTTATTTTTTCGTCTACATAGCTGTATGAGGACTTGTTTTTTGCGGGATTAGTTGTGCTTTTTAATGGCACCATTTTTGGGTACATATAATTTTTATATTAACTTTTATTAACCTTTGTGGGGGGGATTATAAAAAACCCCTGAAATTCCGCCATTGTTCTATGCGTTTTTAAATTGACGCCGTTCACTATGCGACGTAAATAACATGTTACCTTTATTCTATGGGTCGGTACAATTACGGCGATACCACATATGTGGAGGTTTTTTTATGTTTTACGACTTTTGCACAATAAAAACACTTTTGAACTAAAATTATTTGTTTTTGCATCGTCGCTTTCCAAGAGCCGTAATTTTTTTATTTTTCCATCAATGTAGTGATTTTTTGGGCTTGTTTTCTGCGGGACAAGACGTAGTTTTGAATGGTACTGTTTTGGGGTACATGGGACTTATTGATTCATTTTTATTATGACTTTTTTGGGGGGCAATGGAAAAAAATTGCAATTTCGCCATAGTTTTTTGCGTTTTTTTTTTACGGTGTTCACTTTGCGGTTTAAATTACATATTAACTTTATTAATGGAGTCATTACGGTCGCGGCGATACCATATATGTGTACTTTTTTTTTTTTTTACACTTTTACTAAATAAAACCACTTTTTATGGAAAAAAATGGTTTTATTTATTTTTTTACTGTACTTTTTATTAATAATCTTTATTTCACTTTGATGATTATTTTATTAGTCCCACTAGGGGACTTTACTGTGCGATGTTCCGATCGCTGCTATAATGCTCTGGTATACTTCGTATACCAGAGCATTATTGCCTGTCAGTGTAAATCTGACAGGCAATCTGTTAGGACGTGCCTCCGGCGCGTCCTAACAGGCATATGTCCAGGGCAGACCTGGGGGCTTTTATCAGTCCCCCGGCTGCCATGACACCCCATCGGAGACCCGCGATTGCATTCGCGGGCCGCCGATGGGTGACAGAGGGAGCGCCCTCCCTCTGTAAACAAAGTTAAATGCCGCGGTCGCTATTGACGGCGGCATTTAACGGGTTAAACGGCCGCGATCGAAGTAAACTTCGATCGCGGGCGTTGGAGCAGGAGCTCAACTGTCATCAGACAGCAGAGCCACGGCTCCTGCCTGCACGGGAGACCCGTGCAGGACTTAGACTAGGCTGACGTGAAAAGGCGTCAGCCTAGCCTAAAGCCCATTAGTGAATCACGTAAAAAGGCGTATTAGTGGTCACTAAGGGGTTAAACCGGAACTTGGGTATAAACGGGAGTTTTCAGGATGAAAGTATAAACTAAGACATGTCTCATTTCATGCAATGTCTGGTGATACAAGGCGTCCTTCGCTGTCCCATAATCATTTTGCCTTTTCTGCCCCTTAAAATTCTACTTATAAATATATAAACTTCTAGAACAACATCATAACGGGCTAGGTAGTGTCCCAAAGAAATACCCTCCCTTTCTCAATAAGTAGGATAAGGAGAAAAAGAGCCACGGCGCCACTTGGTGTGGATCAAGGAAATTGGAGGTGAGAAGGGGAACGGGATATATATGCTCACCGTGAGGTTTGGAGGAGTTCAGCGCTGGGGTCCACGGGGTAGCTGCTGCCAGATCCGGGCCGGTCAACGGGGTGACCGCTTGGGTACGAGAAATGCAAATAAAACAAATGGATCTATATCGGCGCTGCTGCTTAAAGTGGACGAGGTAAGTATCCAGAGGTCAGGTTTGAGTTTAAAAATAAACTGTTTATTCGCAACGCGTTTCAGCGCCGAACTGGCGCTTTCATCAGGCATAGGGATACAGAAAAAAAGACACATGTTTATATAGGGCCAGTTCAGATTAAACAATTAGGTAAAAAACCGCGAAAAAATATATCGGCGGGTCAAAGTTCACATTTAGCGATCTAATATAATATAGATAAATGAAAGTTTTAATGCATAAATAAAAGAGTATAATTAATAAAAGACTATACGTCCTATCAGGAAATGAAAAATGGACCGTAGTAAATTAAAACTATGTGCAGTGTGTAAATGACAGTTATCATTCAATTACTTGAAACAATAGTTAGGGGTGAGTAGATATGATTTTATTGATATGTTAGTGTTGAAGTAGTAATGTATGTCAGTTACAATGTTTACATGTTGCCTCGGAGACCAGATGTGTTACGGAAGCCGAGGCGCTCCACACTGAATGGAACGCATGGTGAACCGCATTACGCGAAGGATCGTGTATCTGCTCGGACAGGAACGGGACCTGAGAACGTCTTTTCTAAAAACGAAACGAAGTATAGAAATATGGAGATCGGGCGAAGGGTGAGTGAAAAAGGAATATCAAATGTGGATTAGGGCCATGTTATGTTAGTTTGTCACCTGTCGGCGTTTACTTATAGGGAACGCTGGTCAGTTTTAAGGGGTAAGGACAGTGGTGCGGTGGTCTATGCCTATATTCTTGGAACAAAATTGGCACATTATGCTTTTTATTTGAAACAGGAGAATTGAATTTCTGAATAAACACACGCAAATATGCATTGAGTGATAAAACATAAATGGGATGCTATTTGGAGATGGGGTGTGACGGTATACTGTAATTTATTTATTTAATTAATTAAGAAAGGTATTTAAGGGATTTTATAGGGTGTCTCATTGATGATTTATTAAGTAGTCAGTCAATCGATTAGTCCAAAGAGGACTCTGCGATGTCATTTAGACCAAAAGGATGAAGTGTATTCATTTTGAAGATCCAGTAGTTTTCCCTTTGTTTTAATTTGCTGAATCTGTTTGGGACATCAATATTGATGTGTTCTATTGGTGTGATTTTGATTTTATTAAATTGGCAATCATGCATTTGGAGGAAATGTCGGGAAATGCTGTGCTTAGGGTAACCAGTGTTTACATTAAACCGATGGTTGTTAACCCTGGTTCTTAGACATTGGGTTGTTCTTCCAATATATTGCAACTGGCACGGGCACTCTAATAAATAAATAACGTAGGAACTGCCACAGTTGAGGAAAGTTTGTATAGTGAAGGATTCTTTGGTAACTGTGGATGTGTAATCATGTTTTTTATGGCTGATGGAATTGCAACATAGGCAGCGTGAGTGTCCACATTTATATGACCCTTTTATGTCAGAAAGAAAATTTGTATGAGGTATAGGATGTTTCCTTACTCTGCTGGGAGCCAGAATATTTTTTAGGGTCAGGGATCGTCTGAAGGTAATATTCGGTTTACATGATAATGTGTCTTTTAGGTACGGATCGTTTTTAAGGATGTGCCAGTGCTTGGACAGAATGTTCCTAATTATTTTATTGCCTCTGTTGTAAGTAGTGATAAAGTTGAGATTAGAGCTATTGATGCCTAATTTGGAATTCTTAATAGAGGGGTTCAGACAGGACACTTGAGTAAGTTCTGAAGCTTTGGATCGTGCGCCTTTTATAAGATTAGTTGGGAAACCTTTGTCTCTGAATCTTTTTTCGAGGATTGAGCATTCTTTGTTAAAATCTTTGTCAGTACTGCAATTTTTTCTAATCCTCCTGAATTGACCAAAAGGTATGTTTTTCAACCAGGGGCGGTGGTGAGCGCTTCTGAAGTCAATATAGCTGTTAACATCAACTTGTTTGAAATGTGTTCTCGTTATAAATTTATTGTTGACGTTATCGTAATTGATGGTGAGATCTAAAAAGTCTATAGATGTGGGGGAGAATGTGTATGTAAATGTTAGATCGTAATTGTTTTTATTTAGGGTTTCGATGAAGCGTACAGCTTCCTCCTCAGTGCCCTTCCAAATTAAAAACAGGTCATCAATGTACCGTTTGTATAATAGTATGTTACTTTTATAGGGGTGTTCGCCATAGATGTATGTTTTTTCGAAAGACCCCATATACAGGTTTGCATAGGATGGTGCAAAACGGCTTCCC